>NC_035444.2:99060728-99360728 GCF_002127325.2 Helianthus annuus | reverse complement strand
AATCAGATTAAATCAACTATATCAGGCTTTACCATATCATTGGGTCTTATTAGTCATGCAAAAATTCTAGTTCATAAGTATTACATTTAACATTACAGGCATCAACAAACTCGGGCCTGTCAAGCATTAACAAAAACTCGGACCATATACCCCTCCATAAAACTAGGACCATGTTTTCCCCTACACAAAATTCGGACCAAACTTCCCCTTGTAAAAGTCGGACCATGTTCAAATCCCAAAACTCAGACCATATGTCCATACAAAAGTCGGACCTTATGAGCATTACAAAAATTTCGGACCTTCATCATGTATAAAGTTCGGACCCATCAAACATGTATAAAGTTCGGACCCATCAAACATGTATAAAGTTCGGACCCATCAAACATGTATAAAGTTCGGACTATAGATATCATTCTCAAAACTTGGATCATTTATCATTTAAAAAAACTCAAATCATTCATCATTTACAAAACTCAGATCATTCATCATTTATAAAACTCAGATCTAGCATTCAATCAAAGCTCAGACTTTGTGATTTCACAAAACCCTGACACTTAGCTCCGAGTTATCAACATGCGTGATTTCCAAGACCAACATACAGTTTTCAATGGAACAGTTACGTTTACGGTCAAAAACCCTAATTTTCATACATTGGCAATGCTGTAATCTAATCAACAATCAAACAATTCTAACATATTAGGCATCCTATTGTCAGGCATTTGATTACACAACTATCCACAAACCATTGCAAAAACAATCAGGTTTTTCAATAAACACAGAGTCATTGTTTGTAGAATTAGGGTTTTGCATGAATCACATAATCAAGGATTAACAACAAATAATCATTAAACGTTTACCTTAGATTGATTCTAGATGAAGAGAGAGATCAAAAGTGATGATTGAGAGCTTGTGCCACCAAGAATGATGCAGAAGATGATTGTAGGAGATGGTTGGAGAGAAAGATTGAGAGTACGTATGATGATTTGTGAGAGAGGTTAGGGTTAAGAGTTATTAAGATTTCACTAACTACTCTACTCACCCCTGTCACACCCCGACCACGTAAAACAACAAAACGTGGCGGAATCGTCGGGGAGTGTTGTAACAGAAACATTGTTTCATAACACATGGAAAATTTAAATGTTGTTTTATTGATTAAAAGAATTACAATGTCTTAACAAACAAATAAGCATAACATAATTAACTAGTCTTGCATATTTTAATGTCACTAAGGCCCAAGTCCGCCTATGTGTATCTTGATCAATCCTATGCATCATCTCCTGAAACACATGTGAAAATAGGTACGTCAGCATAAAAATGCCGGCGAGTACATAGGTTTTATTGATTTAGGATTCATGACTTATAAGTTTAGAAAAAAAAGTTGTTTAACAAAAAGTCAGTCATGATCCTTGTAAAATGTTTTGTTTTATAAATCATTTGAAAAGCGATGATAGATATGTATATTTAAATGAATAATGTAAGGTTAAATGAATAACCCAGTAAAATGAATTTGTATAAATCAAACTGTTTTGTAAAACAATGTCTTGTGAAAAATATGTTATTTGTATAAAATGTATAAGTCCAAATTGAATGATTTAAATAACGCTACGACATGTAATATAATACAAGCACTTATATATAGGAAGTACCAGCGGCGTATCCACCATGCTTGTATCACATTACACACGTCTCGTTACTCAAATCACTTACCCAAACAAACCACCAATGTAAATTGCCCATGTCTAAACCATTTGTCAAATGTCATAGTAAAAACCATGTCAAAAATGTCTATGTCAAATGTTATCATGAAATGTGTAAACAAAAAGTCATGTATGGCAAGTGAAAAATGTATCAACTAAACCATAGGTGAAAATGCACAAAACAAAGTATTGAAGTAAAACTCAGTTTAAATCAATGTTATGTTTTGTGGATGTGCATGCTATACTGATATAAACACTTATGCGGTATGTTAAACGCAATACATTCAAGCCTTGAGACAGCAGGATAACCTTAGAGTAAAGGTTATCAAAGTGAAAATGTTCACGGATTCAGTCATTCCTTACACCCAAACAAACCTAGGATGTCAGGAACGGGATTTGTCAAGTCCTATGGTACCATTACTTACTACCGAGCGGCGTAGCTAATGTTAATGAATGTAGTAAAAGAACCGTTTAAACAAACCAAATGTTTTACCGAATGTAAGCATGTGATGTGATGTGAATGTACTAAGTATGGACTAAATGAACATACATAGCATGAAAAAGGTAAATGTAAATCAAATGTACTAAGTATGCTAAGTAAACATACAAAGTAGAAAAGTCATGTAAATCAATGTGCTAGCATGCTCAGTAAACATACATAGCAGAAAAAGTAGTGAAAACAATGTGCTAGCATGTTAAGTAAACATACATAGCAAAAGAAATGTGATGTAAAACAATGTGCTAGCATGTTAAGTAAACATACATAGCAAAAGAAATGTGATGTAAAACAATGTGCTAGCATGTTAAGTAAACATACATAGCAAAACATAATGAAATCGTGTACTAATAGTGTACTAATGAAAATAGCAAGTATATGATATGAAAACATGAAAAGCATGAAAGTAACAAGTAGGCACATGTGTTTCACCCCAAAATGTTTGGAAAACAGTAAAAGAGGGGACTATGTACTCACTTGAGATTGCTCAATAGACTTTAAATATCCACCAAGCAAAGCTAGAAGATCACGGATTCAAACGGCACCTAATATAAGTATCTACATTAATAAACGGACCTAACGGAGGATCGGGTAGTACGAGGGTTTGTAAACCAAATAAGTGTGGGAACTTATGTAATATGGTTTAACAAAGCCTACATACTAAAACGAAACCTAACCTAAGTGCTTACGACCCATTACGACCCGTTTAGGTAGCTTACGCTACTTTAACGCGTCGTTCGCGTAAAACGCGTTCGGAACGCCTAACTAGTCCTATGACAAGTAATGTATGCCTTAACATGTCTAATATTATTGTCTAATCAGTTTAGATGTCAAAACTTAGGTTACATATGCTTAAAATGAATTTATGCGTAAAAAGGGCATTTTGGTAATTTTCCTAAGGCATAAGAATTACTTATCATACAACTACTTAAACGACGTGACCATAAGGTATAACCTTAAAAGGTTATTTCATATACAACTATGGTCATCTAAAGTGTTTGGTCGGATCCTAATGATCGACCAAATGGGTCGGGTTCGAAAGTATAAGCGATTGATTAGATCGCTTACCTTTACGACCCTAAACAAGCACAAATCTAAAAGCGACGAGCTAAACATGCTAGAACATGTTTAGTAAAGTTATAAAACAGGTTTGGTATTAAAACAAATGGTTTTAATACCCTAGAGTAGTTTGGTTACAAAATACGCGAGAAAACGTATTTTGGCCGAAACTACGACTCGTCACTGAGCCTAGATAACGTGGTAATCAGTAGGTAAGTCACTAGGGACTATAACCATCGTGATTACGCTCACGTTAGGAAGTTCAAACGAACTTTGCATTGACCATAGATTGGTCAAAGAAGAAAGTCAAACAAAGTTTGACTTTCACGATAAAAACGCGTAAAAGAATGAAGGAATACTTACAAAAGGTCCAAGAATGGAAGCTTGATCCGATTATCCTCAGGTATGGAGCATAATAACCCCAACTTAGAGGACAAAATCAGATCAAGGTGTGGAATGAGGTGAAAAGGGTTGGGGTATTTATAGGAAAACAAGAACTGTTAGGATCGTTTCTTGATTCTCGTGCTTTAATCTTGAGCGTACAAGTGGGTACAAGGTTTTGTGATACTAGGGGCACCCAAAACCAGTCCATAGAATCAAAGAAACTATGTGCAAAACCATGGGAGCAGCTGGGTTTTAATAAAATAAAGTTTTCTGACCTGGGAGAGACTTACGGACCGTAAGCAACTCCATACGGTCCGTAAGGACCCTATTTGCTGGCAGCAACTTTCAGAATTTGGCAGAACAGGCCCCTGCACCTCCAAACTTGGTTTTTGATGCGTTTTGACACGTTTAAGCCCCGTTAACCCCATTTTAAGGCATAAATATGAAGTTAAGGTATAGGGAACTTAAAATGTGCTCAAAAATATCCCGGATGTCGGCTCGTTTGGTCGTACGGTTGCGTTGTTCGGTAAATTACGACGGAAGTCGTAACGGACGCGAAAACGATCCAAATTGCGCGACGAATGTAATTTTGACAAGCCGATCACTAAAACATAATATTTTAATGATTACATAAATTTTTGGATGTCCGGATGTATTCAGAACGTAAGATATGCGCGAAAATGCAAACTTATGCATTTTTTTGACGCTTTTAGTCCCTGAATGTCCCAAAAGTTTATTTTAGCACACCGAACACCTCAAAGCCTATTTCTAAGCTATTTCAAGGATATTTAGGGTATGTTTAACTTATGGTCAAGTTCCGGAATGTTCGTTACAGTACGATTCGGCATACTTTCGCAGTTTGTCGATTTTAGTCCCTGTAAGCGAATAAACTTGATTTCGGCACACCAAACCTTCCAAAACTTATTTCTAAGTTATGTAAAGGTTATTTAAGGTATGTTAAGCCTATGTCACTATTCCGGAGTGTTTGTTGCATTAAACTGGTTATATTTACGCATCAGTGCGCGTATAACCCTCTAGAAAGCGATCTAAAGCCCGAAATCGAACAAGAGTTGATATGTGCAAATGATACATATGTTTATACAAATCCCAAGTATGAAATACAATATTTCATTGGTTTGGTATTTGTTTGATGGCTGAAGTGACACAGGTGTCACAGTCTCCCCTACTTCAGGAAATTTCGTCCCGAAATTTATTTAGAGGAAACTCGTGAGAGCTTGAAACATGAAGTTGAAAAGATCGAACAATACTGGTTAAAATCCTGAACTTCTAGTGACTTTAAATAACATCATGCTTGCAATGTGAGAGGGTTACTTATATACAAGTATATAAAGCGTTATTGGTGCGTCCACCGTACCTCTATTACATTGTTCACATTTTGTTATGGTTGCCACTATTGGTTCTTACACATAACAAGTCTTACCGTGGTTTCCGTGCACTGAACTTCGTAATTACGTATGCATCCATAATTACGTAATTCCTTGCATAGTCACGTGGTGCATCTTATAATGTGTAGGGGAAGGAAACAATGGACGAGCCGGTGATGATTGTGACTAGACCACCATAGGGTCTTTTAATTAAATCAATGAATGATTTAAATAGACTACCAAGCAGTCTGTTCAGCTATATCACCATATGTCATTCTTAACCAGATTCTGAATCAATCTTTTGACTAGACCACTAAAAAGGGGTCTCTTTGAATTATGGAATGGTACTATATAATCTAAGGGTCTTAATGATTACGTAGAAGCCCATTAAGGATTTAAGGTAGTACCTTATGAATATCCTACTACGAATCCCTCATATGAAGATATGAAAGGTTCTACGAGGATTTGGATAACGAATATCCAGAGTATAAAAACACAAAATATGCATCAAGAACTCTTACGATCAATCTTGGATCCCGAGACGACTCACACACTCTATGATGGACAATGGATGATGGTGGTGGATGATGGTGTTATGATGGTGGTGGGTGGTTGATGAAGTGTGAGAGAGGTGGTGTGCCAAGGATGAGTTGCAATGAATCCAAACACTCCTATTTATGGGATGAACAGAGGCCTGGGCACGGCCCCGTGTCCGCTGGGCACGGCCCCGTGCCTGTCTGACACTATCTCTCCTCATTAATTGTAATCCGCAATTACAATTAATGCGCCTGCAGTACTTTGGGCACGTCCCAGTGTTCACTAGGCACGGCCCCGTGGTGAGCAATAGAAGCTTCTACAGGTTTGTCTTTTCTGCTGCTTCTTGGGCACGGCCCCGTGCTCGCTGAGCACGGGGCGTGTTCAGCCTTCTATTTTCCTTGTTTTGCTTGGGAGGATGCTGTCGAGGGGTCGGACAGTCCACTTTTGATCCCTTTCTTGTATTTATGTTAGATTTAGCTATCTTTTTGCTTCTTTTGTTAATTTGAGCTCATTTAATCCTGAAAATACAAATGGAAGACAAAAACACACTTTTTCCAATGTTAGTACTTAAAAAGGATTAGTTTTATGCCTCATTTGATGTAATTTATATGTTGCATTTTAGACACATCAATATGCAATGTTCAAATAAAACATATGATCGGGATATATTAGGAAGTTTATTTGGGTAGGAAGACTAGGAAATAAGACCGTGGGGTATGGTGTGGCGGGGGTTTGGAGCATGGGTTGACACGTGGATTAGGGGGCACTCAATACATAAACTCAAGTTGTAGGGGGTATGGTGGGCGTGGGTGGGCTGGCGTGGCCAAGCCACATCAATTTTTTTAGTATATATATATATATATATATATATATTTATAACCATTAAAAACTACATAAACATACATAATTATTATCAAAATAAAAACCAATCATTCTTCCTCGTCTTCATCGGTTTCGAACCCAGGAATCGTTGAAACATGATCCCCCAAATCAAATCGAAGGTTGTGATGTATATCCCTTGACTTGATCAAAAATTCATTTGACGCTTTATCTTCGTCTGTAACTGTTACGTTACCTGGTTGGGGGTCATCGTCATCATAGTAGGTAACGACCGCTCTACCTTCATCCTCCAAAATCATGTTGTGAAGAATGATACATGCGTAAATCACGTTTCCAATCCGATCCTTGTCCCATAGTCAACAAGGCATTGCCAATATTTGCCACCTTTTCTTCAAAACACCGAATGCTCGCTCAACGTCTTTACGTGCAGCCATTTGGACCCTGTTAAACTTTAATCTCTTTGGATCTATGGTACCGTGTCTTGTGAATAATTTTACGAAAACCCCCCACTCTGGGTAAATCCCATCAACTAGGTAGTACCCATACACGTACTCAACCCCGTTTACAAAGAAAGTTCCTTTGGGTCCTATACCATTTACCCGATCATTGAAAAGGGACGAGTGGTTTATGATGGTAATATCATTATGTGAACCTTTCATACCGAAGAACGCATGCCATATCCAAAGATCTTGGGACGCAACCGCTTCAAGCATGATGGCTGGCATCCCGTGAAATCCACTCGTGTGAGCGCCTTGCCATGCGGTAGGCCAAAGTTCCCAAGGCCATTTCATACAATCTAAACTACCTAGCAACCCGGGTAGCCCATGATAATCTGTGTGATGTTCCAATATTTGTTGCATGTCACTGAACGAGGGCTTTCTCAAATGTTAGTGCATGCATCTGTCGACTTCGTCTTGTTTCGAGTCTAAGACTAGATTGTATAGATCAGGGCACGTTGTATGAGAAAATAGGTAATGTTAGGCTGATTTGTAAGTGATTTTGCTTGAAGGAGCTATTTCGCTTGAAATGACATTGGTCAGTTTCAAGCGGAATCACCAATATTCTTATTCCGCTTGAACTGATGTCAGTGTGTTTCAAGCGGAATCTGATTACTATATATAGGTTACAAGCGAAATCAAATGTAACAGTTTCTGAATTCCATACCGAGGTGCTGCCGGTGTGAGGTTTGATTGTAATCAGTGTTATATAAATCAAATCAGCGTTTAAAGTGAAGAACAAGCTGTGTCTACCTTTGTTTCTTAGTTTCCGCCTCTGAAACAAAGTAAAACTCCTCTGAACGACTCGTTCGGGTCTGAAAACGATCCTACAAGTAGTATCAGAGCTCAGGAGGAGGAGTTCTGCAGATTACAGCTGATTTTCATTGCATTTTCTTACTTCTACACCTTCTTTTACCATTCGAACAAAATTTAACGGTTAAAATTGGCCAAATTTTTCACAGAATGTGTAAAATTGCATATTAACAAACCCTTGAAAGTTTCACATTAAAATTCGGATTAAAAATGGTAAAATTGGACCTTGGATGTGATTCCGCTTGACCGAATATTTCTGTGATTCCGCTTGAGACTGGTTGATTTCGCTTGAGATTTCAAGCGAAACCTTGAGTTTCTGGTGATTCCGCTCCAATTTACACATTCCGCTTGAAAGTGTTCAAGCGAAATCAGTGATTTCGCTTGAATTACCTGTTTCCGCTCGAAGTACCTTATTCCGCTTGAATTTCAAGCGAAATCAGGATCGTTTTGTTGAAAAGCTTTATTTCGCTTGAAGTAGCTTATTTCGCTTGAAAGTGTGGTTTCAGGTATTCCACTTGAACAGGTTGTGTGATTGAGAATCTGATTTCGCTCGAAAGATTATTTTGCTTGGAATTGCAAGAATCATGAGTGAAGAATTTTTCAACGCTTTCGCCACATCTTCAATTACTCCGGCTTCGATTGCTCAAAATATGAATCTAGAAAATGAAACCGGAACAACACAAAACCCCCCGAAACTAATGAGCATTGAAGAATATTATGGATGGAAAGATCGCTTCAAAAACTGGGTTCAAGCTAACCATCTAAGATCGTGGGAGTGTATTTTGAAGATATATGTTCTACCTCGTACTGAACTGCAAACTGAAAAACAAATCTCAGAGTTTAATGACCAAGAACGAGAAATGTACAGAGCTGAAAAGATGATGATTAGTTTACTTCAGCAAGCTATCAAAGAAGACATCTTTGTATTACTCCAACATGACAAAACTTCAAAATTGATTTTTGATGCTCTTAAAGTCAAGTTTAAGGGTGTAGGATCGTTGTTGGACCCGCATGAGTCGATCAGAAGAGTCTTTTATCCGAATCCAAGGCGGAATCAATGAAACAGACACTCAATCGTAATTATAATGCCTCTTGTATTGATTTAACACTGATTACAACCTGAGAACTATTTGGAAGCACTTCGTTACACAATCCAGATTCCGTGCCAAATAAACAAACGAATGCACTATATATAGTTGAGATGATTTCGCTTTTATGACCTGCCTTATGAGCGAAATCAGATGTTTCTGATTTCACTCCAAGTAACTTTGAACCATATGAGCGAAATCACACTCTTAACCACTAACTTCTGTTTCTCGAACCTCGTGCACTGGTAACCTATCCTATTACATGATACAAGACGAAGTCAATAGATGTAATGCACTAACAGACCCCCCTCGGATATTGACGAAGTCTTCAGTGACTAATCTCTGTTATGACACCTCTTCAGTCTTGATTATTTTGCCTTCTCACTCAGATTGTAACATTGTAAGCATCCTTCAATCTCTATCTTTGATCAGCTTTACACTTTTGAATGTTATACCAGGATCTCATCACTGGCTCTATCATCAACAACTTTATCATTAGTAGGCTCCCCCTTTCGACAAGCTTCCGCGCTTTTAGGGATCGACACCTAGCTTTTCAGCTACAAGCTCCTCCTATCTTCCAGCTTGTCTTCAGACTCCCCCTTAGACACTGCTCTCTCGGGATCGTAGTCTGGACTTTTCCTGCAATCACTCATACACTTGATAAGTAACAATCATTTTAAACTTCCAGATATCATAATCTGACAAATCAAACAATTTAAACACTCCCCCTAACATCAAAATACAAATAATTTGCAATTTCAACAAACAAGATCATAAATTGATTTTCTAACAGTATAAGCATCCAAATCCCCCACAGTTAATCATCCAAGTCCAACTTAATGACCTTGGAGATATCACAAACTGTTTTTAAATTTTTATAGAAATTCAAGTTTCAAATTAATGAACTTGTCTTATTTACAGAAACACAATCAGCTTACTCAGATTTTGAAACTCAGCATCTCAGACATCGGTTGTCGAAAATAAAGCAGAAATCAAAATCTTTTTGTATTTTCCTGAAAATATAAAGCAGTAAAGAAATATGTACAAACATATTTACATACAATATTTTTTTTGAGAATGCATTAGAGGATCATATCTGATACGCGCAAAATGCAACATATAAATTATATCAATTGTGGCATAAAACTAACCCTTTTTAAGTACTAATGTTGGAAAAAATGTGTTTTTGTCTTCCTTTTGTATTTTCAGGATGAAATGAGCTCAAATTAACAAAAGAAGCAAAAAGATAGCTAAATCTAACATAAATACAAGAAAAGGAACAAAAGTGGATTGCCCGACCCCTCGACAGCATCCTCCCAAGCAAAACAGAGAAGACAGAAGACTGAACACGCCCCGTGCTCAGTGCCCAAGAAGCAGCAGAAAAGACAAACATGTAGAAGCTTCCATTGCTCACCACGGGGCCGTGCCCAGTGGACACGGGGGCGTGGTCAAAGTACAGCAGGCGCATTAATTATAATTGCGAATTACAATTAATGAGGAGAGATGGTGTCAGACGGGCACGGGGCCGTGCCCAGCGGACACGGGGCCGTGCCCAGGCTTCTGTTCAGCCTATAAATAGGAGTGCTTGGAGACATTTCAACTCATCACTTGGCACACCACCTCTCTCACACTTCATCCACCACCCACAACCATCACAACACCATCATCCACCACCATCATCCATTGTCTATCATAGAGTGTGTGAGTCGTCTCGGGATCCAAGATTGATCGTAAGAGTTCTTGACAATCAAGGCCATGTTTGCCTAAGTCACTTACATCACTTGGTGAAGACAAGTGTTTAGTATAATACTTTTTATTTTTAATCTTTTGCACTTTTTAATTGGTTTTGTATTAATGACTTTAATAACTAGTTTCTTATGTTGAAGGTGATTCTTCCTTATCGTTTGTCCATGGTGTTTTGGCATTATTTTACTGTCTATATAAAATAAAAGATTTTCACCATTCATATCTCCACGGTCTATATGGAGGTATGTTGGCTACCTAGTCGGGGGTTAATGGAACGGTTTGGTAAGGGTCTTGCCCTTGTTCAGCGTTTAGAGGTCCTGCAAGGGACCTGGTGTAACAACTCTCACTAAAATCATTACTTAGGATGGTAATTATCTATTAAGGAAACTCTAATTGAGACACCCAAGTAATTTGGCATAAACCCTAAAATTTCCAGAATAATCGGAATCAGGATCAGAGCCCCTAAAACTTGGGGGGGGGGTAAAACCTAGCTAACGATTATCACAATAACTCGTTGTCAAAATTTTAAAATAAAATTTTGTCAAGTCAGCAAGCCTAGTCCCGAACCCAGCTACCCTATAAATAGACTGCTTCCCTTACGGACCGTAAGGGACAAGGCTTACGGTCCGTAAGCGAGGTCCAAAAATTAGTATAAATAGCAGACTTCGGGACTTGAATTCTGTCTTTGGAACGACGAAAAAACTCACTGTGGACGTCGAGTTATAGTAGAAACAATACAATTAACACACACGATTCATGAATCGCTGCCGCAATCAGGGTAATAACTCGATCGCTATTACGATTCAACGTCCGATCGATTATAACTATCCAACGATTGTTTAAGTGCTGCTCAATTTGAGCTTATACTTTGTTATTCATCGTGCTTTCGACTTGAATATTTGAGTATTGTCTGAATCCGGACTATGCTCTGTTATTCATTGTGAATCTGTTGAATTGTTAAGTGTTGCACCTTATTAATCGTTGTGAGGGTTTAATCTCGTGAATTGTCGTAACTGCTGTATTAAGTTACTAACCCGTTTGTGTATACATTGTTGTTTAAATTAGGTTAATCAAAGGCTAATCAGTAGGCTTATACACTGCTCGTTAAATCTGCAATGTGAGTCATTATCTTTTTATCAACCGTTTTACAAAACTCCAAGTTATTTTTTTTAAAGTTATAATTACAAGGATTAAGTCTTTGTAATCACCAAATTATAGCCGGTATGTGGGGTTTTGTATACATTACTTAATAACCGTCACTATTGGACAATGAGTTAGCCAATGAGTGATATGACCATAGTCACAGACACCATCGGGCAAAGAGGCTACCGATGGATGTTCGAGTGACAAGTACTGTGGGTAGTTGGTTTGATATCAGAAACATTGTAATCGCTCTTAATACTGTAAATTATAACCAATGTGTCATTTTTAGTAAAATGAATGATTCACTCAGTATTTTCCTGCTGATAAAACCTTTCTCAAACATGTTTCAGGTGATCTGTTGTGAGCAAAGAAAAAGTGCCGTGGAGCACTACAAGCTTAGAAATGTGGCTCAATGTAAATAAATAAATAAAGAAACATGTTTTGAGAAATAAAGATTTCCCAGTGAAATCACCTTATTGTAAATTATGGGATTTATCCCTGTATTATATAAACGAGCAGTTTTACTATTTAAAACATCCTGTTTTAAAAAGACTTCCGCTGTCGCCTAAAATAAATACCACGGGATTTCCTGCCTCGCGGCTCTGGACCGGGTCAAACCGGGGCCGAGGGCCGTGACAGGATAAGGTGGTATCAGAGCCACTGATTTAAGCTTACTATTAATTTTAGCCTATTGAGAAATTCTGATTGCCATTCTGTGAATATATGCTTTATTAACCGATTAATTGTTAAGTTACAGTATGGGTAAACAAAAGCTTTCTGCTATCTACCACAAATTAGATACTGCAACCACAGAAAGAGGAACCTCTTCCTCAAAACACCCAGCAGATCTGGAAGAAGGGATTTTTGTCCGTAAGGCAAACTATGAAAATCCTCTCACCCCAGATAAAAGAAATTCGATTCTTAGGAAGGGATAGGAGAAAATAAAGAAACCTCAGGTCAAGAAAGTGAGGTTTAATACAGAAATCCAAGAATTAGGCAATAGTCTACCTTGGGAAGACAAATTAGATGAAAAATGGGCAAATCTTTATATGCTAGCTACCGTAGCAGAGAATGCAAACCTTTAAACTACCAATAAGCCTGGTCTAGTAGAAAACTACTATCCAGTAAATAAATAAATCCTAGTGTGTTCTCTTTCCTGTTGTCTTTTGTACAAATTAGTATGTAATAAAATTGCAATGTTTATTTGTAAAACTTTGTTCCAAAGTTTTAACTTAGCATTTTTGTGCATTTTGCATATATGCTATCCAGCATGAATGAGATATCGGAAGCATTTCAGAATTTCAACCTATATCCAATACCAATTGAAGTCTCCCACGACTTTACTGGTTATATTGCTGACATAGAAGAACCTCTAGAATTCCAAGCTCCACCGCTGGAAAAAGCCAAACCTAAAAAGAGAAGAAGATATGTAGGATGGAGGAAAGTACGCAGAAGAAAGCCAGCCACTAGGAAACTCCCAAAAATAGAAAACCTTATAGACAAAGGAAAAGGAATCAAAACCGGAGAAAGCTCTAAGCCAGCAGAAATAGAAGTCAGGAAAGATTCTAAACAAAAAGGAATAGAAATTGGAGAGAGCTCTAGACAACCTGAAGAAATCACCTTTCAAGATGAAATAGACCGTCTACTGTCAAATTGTGATGTTATTAGCCCTATCCACAATAATCTATATCCTTACCCGGCCGAAAACCAACTTCCTGTAAATCTGGAACCAGCTATTCCAGACCCACTAATCCACACTCGACCTTTAGGCCAACTGGAAGAATGGTGGACAAATGACTGGCAATTCCAAAATATGATCAACAGTCCTTATTCCTTCCTCCGACAGTTTGATCCAGAACCTATCCCCAATCCTCCAATGAGCAATGAAAACTTAGCCGAACTTCGTCAGTTCGGTGAAGAGCTGATAGGTACAGGGAATAGGATCCGGGAAATGGGAGAACAAATCTCCTGGAAGTACGACGAGAGGGAGCGTCGCTACTAAAACTACCAGTTGACCAAAGGATAGTGAGATGGGAAGTGTGTCTGTATCATAACAGTAGTAGAAAAAAATATAACCCTGTAAAATGGGAAATAAAACATTGTAAGATAAACAGTGTGTATGGATGCCTATATAATCTATAAAACAAAATAGAAGTCGAAACATCGACAATTTTGGTTGTATATATATATGTGTATTGTAGATTTATGTGATTACTTGCTATTGTTTTATTTACAATCATTTGATACTAATAGTTATATCTATAATAATTATCAGATGGAAAACGCTAGTAATGAACCAGTTAATGAAGGAAATCAATCTGAGCAAAATCAGGAAAACCAATATATGACTAGACAAGATATTGAAAATATCATCACTCAAGGGATAGCTAATGCTATTCCTGCAATCATGGCTGCTGCTCAGAAACCTGTTGAACCGCAACAAATCATTCCTAGTAAACGTACTCAGGAAGACAATTTTAGTCATAGTGTAAATGGAGGCGGCAATCATGATGATAATAATCCACGACAAGCTCCAATTCTTAAGAAAATGAAAGCTGCAACGCCTGGTTGCACTTACAAAAAATTTCTTGCTTGCAAACCCACTGAATTTGCAGGTAACGAAGGAGCAACTGCAGTACTGCGCTGGTTAGAGAAAACCGAAGCAGTAATTGCAATAAGTAAATGTGCCGAAGAAGATCAGGTTATGTATGCATCAAATTTGTTCAAAGAAGGGGCACTAGAATGGTGGAACAGCGTATTACAAGCAAAAGGAAGAAGGATGGCTTATGCTATGAACTGGGAAGAATTTAAGAATCTTGTAGAAAGAAAATTCTGTCCCGAATATGAAAAAGAGCAAATGGAAAATAAGTTCCTAAGCCATCGTATGGTAGGTGTAGAGTGTCGCGGTTATACTTTGACATTCTTTGAATATGCTAGAGTGGTACCAACACTGGCTTCGCCAGAACCGGTACTTATTTCCCGTTACGTTTGGGGATTAATTAGTGAAATCCGTAACATCGTTAAAGCTGCGAGACCTCGCACTATTGACGATGCTGTGGAATTAGCTAATACCCTAACTGATGAACTGGTACGTGCAAGAGAAGAAGATCGAAAGAAGGAATTGGCACAAAAGATTACCCAAGGATTTCGTTTGGGTAATAATAATAATAATAATAGGTTTAAAAAGAGAGGAATGAGGCAAGCCGCAAATCCGCCTTTTTGCAGAAATTGCAGAAAGAATCATTTTGGAAGATACAATGTAACCTGCAACTTTTGCAAAATGATAGGACATCGCGAAGAAGATTGTAGGAAGAAGACCAGGGTCTGCTATAATTACGGAGAAGCTGGACATTTCAAACCCGAATGCCCTAAATTGGTTAAACCAGCAGATAACAAAGGCAAACCAACTGACGGAGCTACTAAGAAAAATGCTAGAGCATTCCAGCTGACCACCCAAGAAGCAGAACTCATCCCAGATGTAATAGCTGGTACGTTCTTAGTCCACGACGTTTATGCAAAAGAATTATTTGACTCTGGTGCAAACCAAAGTTTTATCAACACTTCATTATGCCAAGCTCTTAACTTACCCTTAACCACCCGTAGGCAGATTTTTACAGTTGAAACGGCAGATGGGAATTCTGTTAACGTAAGTAAGGTTTTGCAAGAAGGAAAGATAGAACTTTTAGGTCATAAGTTTTCTGCAACCCTGTTATCTATGAAATTAGCCGGATTCGATGTGGTATTAGGAATGGATTGGTTAGTAGCCAACCATGCTCGAATCCTTTGTGATAAGAATTCCGTAGAAATCCGTACTCTCACAGAAGAGGTAATTTTAATTACAGGAGATAAACCACAAAGCCACTGAAATTCATTTCAGTAATGAAGTTGGCTAGTTATTCGAGAAAACAAGAAATGGTGTATATGATTTCGGTAATCATTAACACTAAAAGTAAGGAACTCCAGGACATCCCTATAGTCTCAGAATACCCAGATGTCTTTCCGGAAGAATTACCTGGGTTACCACCTGATAGAGAAGTAGAGTTTAGAATTCACCTAATTCCGGGTACTACACCGATAGCCAAGGCACCTTATCGATTAGCACCCACCGAAATGCTAGAATTGAAGAAACATTTAGATGAATTACTAAGCAAAGGATTTATACAACCTAGTTCATCCCCTTGGGGAGCACCAGTGTTGTTTGTGAAAAAGAAAGATGGATCGATGAGAATGTGTATCGATTATAGGGAACTAAATAAGGTTACAATTAAGAATCGGTACCCATTACCTAGGATTGACGGTAGTAGAGTTTAGAATTCACCTAATTTCGGGTACTACAACGATAGCCACGACACCTTATCGATTAGCACCCATCGAAATGCTAGAATTGAAGAAACAGTTAGATGAATTACTAAGCAAAGGATTTATACAACCTAGTTCATCCCCTTGGGGAGCACCAGTGTTGTTTGTGAAAAAGAAAGATGGATCGATGAGAATGTGTATCGATTATAGGGAACTAAATAAGGTTACAATTATGAATCGGTACCCATTACCTAGGATTGACGATCTTTTTGATCAACTTCAAGGCGCTAGGTATTTTTCTAAGATAGACCTAAGATCCGGATATCACCAGCTAAAAGTACAAGAAGAAGACATACCTAAAACTGCTTTTAGAACTAGGTATGGACACTATGAGTTTATAGTCATGCCCTTTGGACTAACAAATGCCCTAGCAGCATTTATGGACATGATGAATCGGATCTGTAAACCATATTTGGATAAATTTGTAATCGTTTTCATCGACGATATACTTATTTATTCCAAAAGTCAGGAAGAACATTGCGAGCACCTACATGCACTCTTAACTTTGTTAAGAAAGGAAAAACTTTATGCCAAATTCTCGAAGTGTGAATTCTGGTTACAAGAAGTACAATTTTTAGGTCACACGGTGAATCACGAAGGAATTCACGTAGATCCTGCTAAAATAGAAGCAATCACCAAGTGGAAGGTCCCACAAACAACTATGGAAATTAGAAGTTTTCTAGGCTTAGCTGGATACTACAGATGATTTATTAAGGATTACTCTAAAATAGTTGTACCCTTGACTAAGTTGACCTGTAAAGCCACTAAGTTTGAATGGGGACATAGACAAGAAGAAGCTTTTAAAATTTTAAAGCACCGATTGACGAATGCTCCAATTTTAGCATTGCCCGAAGGAATAGAAGATTTTGAAGTATATTGTGATGCTTCAAAATTAGGATTCGGATGTGTGTTGATGCAACGCAAAAAGATAATTGCGTATGCCTCCCGGCAGTTGAAAAAGCACGAGGAAAATTATACAACTCATGACTTAGAATTAGGAGCCATAATTTTTGCCCTTAAAATCTGGAGACATTATCTGTATGGAAGTAAGTTTACTATCTATACAGATCATAAAAGTTTAAGGTACATATTTGGGCAAAAAGAGTTAAATATGAGGCAAAGAAGGTGGATGGAAATCCTGAGCGATTACGACTGTGATATTCAATATCACGAAGGAAAGGCAAACGTAGTTGCAGACGCCTTAAACCGTAAATATCATGAGAAGCAAAAACGAGTTCGTGCTCTTAGATTAAATCTACAAGTAGATTTAATGGAACAATTGAAAGAAATTCAGGAAACAGCAATCAAGGATGATACTGAAGGAATGAAAGGTTAAATAAAAGAACTAGAACAAGGAAATGATGGAATTTGGAGATTCCACAAGAAGGAATTTGGGTACCTAAGCAGGGAGAATTAAGAAATAAGATTCTAGAAGAATCTCATAAATCTAGGTATACCGTACATCCAGGAAACAATAAGATGTACCAAGATTTAAGAAACAATTTCTGGTGGATAGGAATGAAAAAGGATATAGCCGAATACGTATCTAAGTGTCTAACCTGTTCACAAGTTAAGGCCGAACACCAGAAACCTTCAGGACTACTACAACAATTGGAAATGCCTGTATGGAAATGGGAACTCATAACAATGGATTTTGTTACTAAGTTACCCAAAACCAGAAAAGGTAATGATGCGATTTGGGTAATTGTGGACCGATTAACCAAATCAGCTCATTTTCTACCAATGAAAGAAACCTTTAGCATGGAAAGGTTGGCCAAGTTGTACGTAGATAAAGTGGTATCCTTACATGGAGTTCCACTCTCCATTGTATCGGACAGGGACAGTCGTTTCACTTCCCATTTCTGGACTAGTTTCCAGAAAGCAATGGGAACCCGACTAAATTTGAGTACTGCATATCATCCACAAACAGACGGACAAAGTGAAAGGACGATACAAACTTTGGAAGACATGCTCCGAGCATGTGTGATAGATTTTGGTGGAAATTGTTGGATCTGAGTTTGATTTTGATTGTATTTTATGTTTGAAAAATAAGATGAAGATGGATGAGTGTGCAGCGGAAATTATAATGAAAACAAACTTTGCATACAATCAAACGAGAGTAATACTTTTATCAAACATCTTTACACAGAGAACCGAAAGATTGAATTTATTTCAATTACGATTACAATGATTGATGTAAGAATGCAAACTCCCCCTCAGCCAGAGCTCAGTAGTTTGTTCGTGCAAAGAAGACGAATGATGCAAAGAGCTAATAGAACAGTACCAAGTACTGAACTATTTATAGGCACTAGCAAACTACTGGGCATCTTTGCTGACGTCACCATGAAAGTGACATCTAACCTCCTAACAAACTCTAACCTCTGATCTATAGAGACACTGCTTGTGTCAACTATTGCTAATACATTCTATTACAAAACAGACTTTAGAACAGCTGCTGCAACCTTCTACTGCAGTGAACCCAGCAGCACTTGTCCGGATCAGCAGTGCTTGATTCAAGGCAGTAGATTGAATTAGCAGGACTTTAGTCTTCCATCAGATCTTTAGTTGAGCAGCAGTTATGGGTCAGCAGTTTAGCAAGATCAGCAGATAGGAGGTCATCAGTAGTTGTAATCACTTTCAAGGGGAGAGATTTGTATATCAGCATTTGCTTATTCAGAATCCACTGCTCTGATCCAGTTTTGGCTTTAATTATCTGTTCCTCTGATAGGGTTCAATCCCAACAATCTCCCCCTGGAACAGATAATGCCAAAACCCTTCATTATTTGTGGATATTTTATTGCCTCATTAACAGCTCCCTTATCTGACCTTCAAATTGTAATTCAAAGTCAAGGGCATCTGTATCTTCATCATGCCTGCTAAGTGGAAGATCAAGGAGATCCTGCAAATCTTCAAGACTCGGGCCAAGAGCTTGTTCTCTTGATATTTTCTCCACTACTCCACCAGACCTGAGCAAAGTCAATACGCAGGTCTGTTTGTCAGTTGCCCACTTTTGTATTTTTGAGCCTGGTGGGTTTCTTGGGAGATGTTTATTTGCAGAAGTATTTGGTGAGGCTGGCCTGTTCATCACTGGCTGAGCAGTGGTAGCAGAGTTTTCCTGTTCAAGTTCTTCTTTTAACGTTCTTATCAAACCTTCTTTTACAACAACATTTCCAGTAAGAATTTCTTGAACAGTTTCAGCTCCTAACTGGCTTTGTTTCCTTCTTTTGAAGATGGCATTACCAGCTGGAGAAGTGGCTCTCCTGTTTTGCAGCTTTGATGGTCTTTTTGAAACCGCTGCTTCAGGATAGTCAGATTTTTTAGGAATTTTTGGATCTTTCTTTCTTAATTCCTCCAACCTTTTGTAGGTTGACCTGTGTCACACCCCCAAAATCCACCTGCGGAGTATCACCGCTTGGGAGCGTGACTGACCAGGATCAAGCCACCAATCATATAGAACAATATATATAGTAAATGTAATTGCCATTAATCCAAACCAAATCCATATGAAAGGTGTACCAAAACATAAGTAAGTTATCACTGTTTAGCGGAAGCGTATAAATAAAACCGATCATAATAAAGTATCAAATGTCATAAGTGTTTAACAAGATGGTAACGATCCAAGCCCACAACGACCACCTCCTCCCTGTGCAAGCTCCATGTATCTAACGACCTGCAAGGCATGTAACAGAGGATCAACAACTAGTTGAGCGAGTTCACAGAAAGTAAATGCGTAATAGTAAGTTTGTTTGTAACATGTGGCTCTACTGGGCCGATAGTACGTTCTATTGGTGGGGGCTTCCCATGTTGTATAACCACTAGACTATTCGTAACCATAAGTGTTCTTCATAACCGAGAATAGTAGTACGTACAAGCTTTACGTAGGTTTACGTAAGTATCCTTCACAACCGAGGATAGTAGTAAGTATAAATACACGTAGGTTTTACGTGAGTATCCTTCACAACCGAGGATAGTAGTAAGTATAAATACAGGTAGGTTTTATGTGAGTATCCTTCACAACCGAGGATAGTAGTAAGTATAAATACACGTAGGTTTTACGTGAGTATCCTTCACAACCGAGGATAGTAGTAAGTATAAGTATACGTAGATTTTACGTAGGGGTCCTGCACAACCGAGGACAGTAAGAAGCATATGCATATGTGGGCTTTACGCATGTGTCCTGCACAACCGAGGACAGTAAGTAGTATAAGCATACGTAGGTTTACGTATGTGTCCTGCACAACCGAGGACGCTGGTATGGTAGTCTAGTAACAGTGTATGTACGAATCTAGCCAATCTCATTCCTTCAATCCCATTCCCAAGCCCTTGGGAATCCCATGCCTTAGTAAGAGTGTGAACTCACCTTGATTTGCTCGGTATGTTATTGCTTCTAGGATTAATTAATGTTTAAGTCCGTTACTCACGACCTAAGGTATATTGCACATAAATCCAAGATAAGTGTTGACGTTCAATTAGGGTTTACAGGTTCTTGATGTTCAAGCAGTGTCTTACAATATCATATCACACATTAACATGCCGTATTATTCAGTAACATGTAGCATCATATCAGACAGTATCACATAACCGCACACAGGCATATACAGAGTCATACAGTACGCTTACGGTGACGTAAAATTCCTTATCGTGCCATATGGTGACATACAGTGTCATACAGGGTTCAGAATTCAGCTTTGTAAACATCATAAGCAACTCAGACTATAATGACATCAACAAAAGTCATACTACGTATCATTGCAAGGAAATTCGGGCTAGTGCATGTCTTGCAAAAGTCGGGCAATACTTAACGACTTAAAACTCAGGCAACATTTATTTAAATCAAAGCTCGGGCATGGCATTCCTTCACAAAGTCGGACAAGAGGAAGTAGGGCCACAAAACTCGGACCCTCACACCCCTTATGAAACTCGGACACAGTGTGGGGGGGGGGGTTAAAAGTCGGATAGGGTCTTGGGGAAAGGTTAAAAGTCGGACCATAGAAGGTTACCCCCAAAACTCGGACTACACAAGATGGGGTGTCAAAACTCGGACATTGGCACCAAATTATAAAGATCGGACCTCTCACATTTTATTAAAGTTCGGACATGCTTGGTTTATTTAAAAGTTTGGACCAATGCTCCTCATATAAAACTCGGATAATGTGTCTTAAACAAAAGTCGGACTAAGGCTTTTTAAGCATAAAACTCGGACCTAGCATGTTATTCAAAACTCAGACAAGTGCTCCTTGGTTTAAAATTCGGACTATAACAACACTTAAAGCTCTGACAACAAGTAAAATTAATCATCGAGCAGAGCATTAGTTTCATGAACATCAGTTACGTTTTCATACGCACGAAACCCTAATTCATGCTATCACAATGCAGAAACAAATCAATCTTCAACAGTTTAACCATATCATACGTCTAAATCATCATGCAATTGATTTACATAATAATCTTATTCATTTCTCAATAAATCAGGCTCAATCAATAAGCAGGGAATATCAAATGAAAACTAGGGTTTAGCATGAACACATAATCAAGAATCAAGAACAACATCAAATCATTAATAATTACCTTGGATTGATTCTAGGCAGAAAGAGGATAATCAAGGGTGATTAAGAACTTGCGATGACGATGATTGATTTCCAGAGAGAACCAAAGAGAATGAAACTACGTACTTTGTTTTGTGTGCAAATGATTAGTGAAAGGGATTAGGGTTAAGTATCTCTAGGATTTCACTAATTACCCTCTACCTCCCTAAGTATCATATTTTACACATGTACACCATCTCATAATAATTTCATAGTTTCACCACCAAGTTTACATATTTGACAAGTTTATCACAATTAACACATAACCATGCATAATCACACAATACACTTTATTGTATCAAAACGTTACAGTTCCATACCCAATTATTTGTACAATTAAACAACTAGACAATACATGAACGTGCAATAAATGCGAAATAGAAATCTTGGAAATTCGAGTTGTCACATTATCCCCAACTTAAAAGAAATTTCGTCCCGAAATTTGGTACGCACTCACTGAGGAAGCTAGGTAAGCTGTATCGTTCACTGGTTTTCCTGGGGTGTCACAACCTGACCACATCTTCTTTCCATCTAGCAATTTGTCTTTTTGTACCAGAATCAGCAACAACCAGTTCTTCTTTCATTCTCTTTAGCTCCATTTGCTTATCAGGTACATTCTTTCTGAACTTTGCCCAAACAGGAGGAGTGTGAGTGACTTTCCTTTTTATCATGTCTTGAATTCTTGCAGCTTCAACTTCAAGTTCAGGAACAGTCCACTCTTTGTACATGTGTCTCTCTCCTTTGTATCTTTTGTGAAACATAATGCTTTCAATGTAGTCTTTCTTCAAAGTTTCAGCTGCTCTTTCTAAAATTTGTTGACTGACATTCTTTGCAAAACGTTCTAGGGAACTGACTTGTGTGAGCAGATATTGGTAGTATCTTGATACTTCTTTGTCAGATTTCCCTTGTGAGTTTCTTTTCGAAATATCCTCTGCTTGCTTGGCCTTTATCTTCAAATATTCTTCAATATTTTTGGGCCAGGGATATCCTTTGATTGAAGGCAAACTCCTTTTGGCAGGGTCATCCGCAATATACAAAGATTTTATTTCTTCTCTAACAGCTTCTAGTTCAAGAGGAAATTGAACACCTGCAGGAGGTAAGGGCTTGTGCATTGGAACAGAAGAGAGTGGAACTGGTTTTGGTATTTTGACAAGAGCTAAAGGTTTTGAAGATGTTTGGGATGGTGCAGTGACATCATCTTTAGGAATTAGCCTTCTCCTCTTTATTTGAGGAGGGACTGATGATGTTTTGGATGGAAAGGTGGTTGTAGTGGCAGTGGTTTGTGATAGACTAACAGTTGTTGAAACAACTGGTGTTCCAACCACTGTTGTCTTTACAGCAGAAGTTATAACAACTGCTGTCTTCTGCCTTTTGACATGAGGTGATTTTGATTATGGTGATGATGGTGGTAAAGCAGTGGATGTAATGTGTGTTGAGGTGGTGTGTGTTGAAGTGGGAGCAGATGTTGAAACTACTGAAGTACCAGCAGCAGCTGATACAACAGGAGTTACAACAGCTGTTGTAGGTGGTGGTTTTTGAGCAGACTTTGAACGTCTGACCGGAATGGATTTGGGTAGCCTTACTTTTCTAGTAGGCTTCTTCTTTTCATCAATAAGATTTTCATTATCTCTTGACCCTGAAGTACCCTGATCCGGATAATCCACCCTGGCTTTCTTTTTGTGCTCTCTATCTCTTTTCACACATGCAAGTGCTTCTGCAAGTGCATTTGTGGTCACATGAATTTTCTTACTCCCATCTGGCAAAGGAATCTTTTTGGTCATATTTGAATTTTCTGGTGCAAGGTAGAGACCATCTGTTATTCCTTTCCTTCTCCACTCCTGAATTTTCTCCCCCTTTTTGGCATTATCTTCGGGGAGTTGATCAATGAAGAATACTGGTGGAGGAGCAGTGCCAGTGTTGTGCAGGATCTGAGTTTTGAGAGCCTTTAGATCAGCCTGAGTGTCTTTGAACCTAGACTCCACAGCATTTCTCAGCTCTTGAACATGTTTCTCATGTTGCTGATCTGCTATTTGTGCTTGATGATGGAGAAAAGGTTGAAATAGATTCCAGAGCTCATTTGTAGCAGCTGCCTGTTGTAGAGCATGTTCTTGAGGTGGAACAGCAGTGGATTGTACCTTTTGTACCTGTAACAACTGTTGGAGCATATCTTTGAGCTCAGCAACAGAGTTATCAAGTTTTTTCAACACGAGCCGTCAATTTCTGGTACTTTAAATCATCACCCAATTTAATGGGATCATCTGATTTCCCACTAACAGTGGTTGTATCGTTGAAGTAGGGAGTTTACTCCAAACATTAACCACTGATGCCCCTTTTTCTTGGTACTGGGGTATTCTTCCTTCAACACTTGACAACCTTTTGATGTTGCCAGTAGGATAAATAAATCCACTGGTGGTTGGCAGAGGTGCTATAAAAGGAATTGCCTCCAAGGAAGTCTTATTGATGTAACCACTATCCAACTGTAAACCAGTGGGTTCAACAGTTGTAGTGGCTGCTTCACTTGGATTACCACAAAGAGTTACTTGTAACTCAATGGGTGTAACCTCCTCAGGTTGTGTTGGTGGGTTAGCAAAGAATGATACAACAGGCTCAGTCATTTGTTGAAGTATATTCTCGTTGACAGGTGATTGAGAAGGACTGAGTAATGCCTGGTTCAAATCAATTGCATCCAACAACAGTTGTGTTTTTGGTGGAATTGAGGATGTGATGGTGGGTGTAGAAAGTGGATTTGCTCTGGGCATTGAGCTGTGGATGATGGAAACGAGTGTATCCAGAGCATCATAATGTGGTGGCCCTTTGTGTACAACCTGTTCTTTTTGTGAAGAAGCAGGAGGAGTTATGGTTATGGGTTGAGATATTTGTACCAACTGCTGTGAGGAAGAAGCAGCAGTGGTTTCTTGTGATAGTTGTGTTGTCACAGGCATTAACTCTAGTATCTCATCCTCCAGAGTTGCCGTTTTGATTGGTTTGGGGGGTTTTTGATTTTTCTTTTTGTAAAGCTTTTTGGGTTTTGTAGGTGTGGGTTTCAAAACAGTTGGTCTGCTGCTTTGATCACCTAGAGCAGTAGGCTCAGCAGCAGATACCTAAGGAGCAGTGGTAGCTGCTAAATTCTGCTCAGGTACCACTGCTTGTGTTTTGCAAGGTGCTAACATCTGTGAAAAAGTTTCAGATGTTAGGCAGTTTATTACAGTTATGTCACCTTGGTTTATTAAAGCTAAATCATCCTTACTGAATTTCTTTTCAAAATAGTAACTTAAAAACCTTGGAAACAGTAAGAATGATTTGGTTTCAACATTATTAACCAAATCTTTAAAGATTTCCCGAGAATAATTGTAATTTTCTTCTTGAAGAATTGCATATCCCAGATTTTGAATCTTTATAGGGATCTCATTAAAAGAAGTGGTTTTGTTTGAAACACATAGTAGGAGGGTATGAAATAGGAATATGGGTGCAGGAGGAAAATAACCTTTTTCTAAGGTAAGTTTCTTCATCATGGTGGCTTCATACCCTCTTTCAATGAAGTCAATGTGCAACTCGTTTTTAGTGAAGGAAGTTTTACCTGCCTGGTCATCGAGTTAAAAGACTTCGGAGATGGATTGTGGCGTGATTTGGACAGTTTTACCCTTTATAGAAGAGTGAATGGTGGTTGCAATGTCTCCTTGTTTTTCAAGGGTTGCATTTTTCCAAAACTCCCTTTGGGTCGCCAAATAGATTGGTGCATCGGCGGTGAGCAAAGTTTTGTACTTTGACTTTGCCATGATGGTAATAATGGAATCGAAAACATCTGTGGTTCCTGGTTTTGTGAGAAGACCCAGGAGATTGTGAGATTTTTTGAATGGAATTTCAGTGGAGGTTGCCTTTTGAGAGGCTGTTTTCGATGATTTTGATGTGGGTTTTGCAAATGACTTCGATTTTGTCATTTTTGAAACGAACGATCGAAGGAATTTTGTGAGAGATGAGAAGAAAAACTGCTTTGAGAAGAGAATTTTTAAGAATTCAATTCGACAGTAAAATCCTGTTTTGGTGGTGAGTGGGGAATTTTATAGGAAAGAGAATGAATGCTGACGTGGCAGCCATTACAAAAGGTCTGACTGCTATGTACTGCCCACGTGACAACCACTGGTGAAAATGGAGGACAGTACTTTTGGTGAAAGCAACTGATGAAAGCAGTGGAAAGGGGGCAGTGGATGATTTTCACTATGAGTGGATAGTATATCAATGGATAAGACACTGCTTTTGAACAACAGAGGTTATCAAGAAATGAGAGAACAGAGGTTACCTTTCAGCAGTGGGCAGACTTTTGAAGTAGAGCAGACTTTTGAACAATCAGTGGTTATGGCAGACTTTTAAGGATTTCAATGAAAATTTTCATTTTTAGCTATTTTTAAGGATGGATTTTTGATTTTCTAAAAACATTTTGTTGCTTTTATTCATAGAAAAACAAGATGTTGCTTGTTATTCCATGTTTAGCATCCCAATCCTAGAGACCAAGCTTTCAAAAGTGGTTGTATCAAGTGCTTTTGTGAGCACATCTGCCAGCTGGTCTTTAGTTGGGACATGATGCAGAGAAATCAAACCTTTTTCATAGCAATCCCTCACAAAGTGATGTCTGATGTCGATGTGCTTTGTGGTAGAGTGGGAAACTGGATTTTTTATGATATTTTTTGCTGCCTGGCTGTCCAACATGAGTGGTGTCTTTAAGGCAGTGATACCAAAATCCAGCAACCGATTTTGAAGCCACAGGAGTTGGGCTGTACAGCTTGCAGCAGCAATGTATTCAGCCTCAGCAGTGGATGTTGAAATTGCTGCTTGCTTTTTGCTTTGCCAAGAGACTAAGCAATCACCTAGAAACTGGCACCCTCCTGAAGTGGACTTCCTTGTGGTGTGACATTCAGCAAAGTCACTGTCTGAAAAACCTGAAAGCTTGATATTCCCATTAGCTGGATACCAGATACCAAGTGTGGGAGCACCTTTTATGTATTTGAGAATCCTTTTTACAGCAATGAGATTTGATTTTCTGGGAGCTGATTGACTTCTTGCACAGACACATGTTGCAAACATGATGTCTGGTCTAGATGCAGTTAGGTACAATAGAGACCCAATCATGCTTCTATAAAGTGTTTGGTCAATCAGCTCATCCTTTTCATCAGACATGACCAGCTTATTTGTGGCCATGGGTGTGCTGCATGGTTTACAATCATTCATATCAAATTTGGTTAACAGTTCTTTAGCATATTTGCTTTGATGAATGAAGGTTCCATTTTGCAATTGCTGTACTTGGAGACCAAGAAAGCATTGCAGCTCACCCATTGCACTCATTTCAAACTCAGCTGTCATGAGTTCTCTAAACTCTTCACACATTTTGGTACATGTGCTTCCAAAAATAATGTCATCCACATAAATTTGGACAATCATTAAATCTTTCCCTCTCCATTTAAGAAACAGTGTTTTATCAATGGTACCTCTTTTGAAACCATTTGAGAGTAGAAAGTTGGAAAGAGTTTCATACCAGGCTCTTGGTACTTGTTTCAGGCCATACAAGGCTTTGTTTAGCCTGTAGACATGATCAGGATAAAATGGATCCTCAAAACCTAGAGGTTGACATACATACACCTCTTCTTGCAATGTACCATTGAGGAAAGCACTTTTGATATCCATCTGAAACACCTTCATGTTGTGGTTGACAGCAAAGGCCAGGAATAGTCTGATAGCTTCCAATCTTGCAACAGGGGCGAATGTTTCATCATAATCAATCCCCTCTTCCTGTCTGTAACCTTGAACCACAAGCCTGGCTTTGTTCTTGACAACAATGCCCCTTTCATCTGTTTTGTTCTTGAAGACCCACTTTGTGCCAATGGGACTAACCTCTTTTGGCAGTGGTACAAGCTCCCATACTTGTTGTCTTTTAAACTGTTGGAGCTCCTCTTGCATGGCTTCTACCCAGCTGTTGTCTTTTAGTGCCTCTTGGTACTTGACTGGCTGATGGAGTGATAGAAAACCAGCAAAAAGACAAATGTTTTGGGTTTGGCTTCTTGTGAGCACCCCTTCATTGATGTTGACAATGATTTGATCAGGTGGATGAGATCTCAAGAAGATTAAATCTCCTTGGTATGGTATGATGGCATTTGTTGGTGAAGGCTGCAGATGTGTATCATCTGAGCTAACCACTGCTGGTGACTTTGATGACCCAGCAGTGGCTTCAAAAGGCGGTGGAATGGGTGGTAATGGAGTGGACCACTGCTGACTTTTATCCACTGTTTGAGGACTTTTGTCAGCAGTGTTTGAGGATGTGGAAGCAGTGGTAGATGGGCTACTTTGGTCAACAACTGTTGAGGTAGCAGTGGTTGAGCTTTGGCAGCTGTTTTGAACAACTGGGGCTTTTCCCTATGTGGCAGACCTTTGAGGGATGATGATTTCATACCCATATGTTGGTGCATATTCTGTGACAACAGCTTAGATTTGGTCTTTGGATATCTTGTAATTAGTTTAACGATAAACAGTTAGCGGGTTTAGCTTTGTAATAGTTAGTTGTTATGTTTAGGCTAACCAAACCCAACGATTTGGGTGTATGGTGGCGAATTGGGCTTGTCCAATTCGCAGTCCATGAGGTTAAACCTAGCCCAACTTGTAAGCCTTGTGTTATATAAACAAGGTTAGGCTTTAGGGTTTAGGTTAATCAGTTAATCAGCCAAAACAGAGTTTGAGAGACATTGAATTTCGTGAGAGCTAGGGTTTGGACGAATTTGAGTGTGTGAGGATCTTGATTGATTGTAATCAGTCAGATAGTTAATCAATAAAGATCCGGTTTGAAAGTGATTGCTGATTTCTTGTTCCTACACGTTTTCTGCTAATTCTGATCAAGAGGATTCCGCACTCTTGATTGGAAAGACGATTCTGTGAAGATCCATAACATCAAGGGGACCTACAATTGGTATCAGAGCTTTAGGCTCTTGAAGGCTCGGCTCAGAATTGTGCTTGGCAGAAGGATTTTCGAAATTGTGAAACCTGAAAATTAGGGTTTTAAAATTTTCGAAATTTTTGTGTGTTTGATTCTGATTTTCGATTTTTGTTGGCTGTTTTGATATTCTGGTTTGTTTGATTGCTGTTTTGCAGGACTGTTCTTGGTTGATAGTTTTGAAGAATTTTGGCTGAATTTCTTGAAGATTCGAAGACTGTTCTTCGTGTTCTTCATCAAGTTCATCAAGATTTTAGTAGAAACTTTGCTGATTTGCTGTTTCGATTTTGAAGGAAATTGTTACAAAATCAGAATAAAATCTGAAAATTTCGGAAAAGATTTGATCAAATCTGGCGGATTTGCTACTGCTTGCTGAACAAGATAGTTAAATTTGCTGAGAAACCAGAGAATTTAATTGACCAGCGAACTACTCTGGCGAATTTAACAATTACGTTGATCTGTCCCAGCGAATTTAACTGACCTGCGTACTTGTCGGCGAACTTAAAATCCAAAGGCGACTTTGGTAACCGTAAATTTTCCTCAGCGAAAATATTACGAGTTTCGGGGACTTTACCAGTCAGCGAATTTACCAGCGAATTTGACTTGACCAGCGAAATTATCTGATCAGTGAACTTGAACATCTCAGCGAACTAGGCTAGCAAAATTAACCAATTGACAAGCGAGCGAATTTAGGGCAGCGAAATTAACAGCATACAGCGAATTTATCAGCATAATTAAGGGGTGGAATTTTCGTTGGTAAGCGTCGGAAAAATTTCAGTGTTTTGAAAATAGAAATTGATCCGCACCTCGTTTGACAGAACCGTTTGCGTCGTTAGATTCGTTGCATTTGTAGGACAAAAAAAAATAAAAAAAATTCCGAAATCGGTTTTTGACATTATATATCATTGGACTCGTCTTTTCGAGACGATTCTAAAGGTGTAATTTGGTAACCACTGTTTTCGGAGATATTTTGTACGGTTTTGTCAGTCTGTTTCGTTTAAAATGTCAAACATGACCAACTTGACTGCTCCTAAGATGATGAAGGTGGAGAACTATCTTACATGGAAGGACAACTTCAAATCCTTCATTAAATCTCAGGATGCAAGGATGTGGACTTGTATAATAGATGGATATGTTGCTCCTACACGTCATGTTGAAGGAAGAGTGAAAGTGATCTCTTATGACAAGATGGATGACTCTGAGAAACTTATCGTTCATGCTGAGAAGAAAGCTTTAGCAGTGATCAAGATGTCCTTGCCTGAGGGAATTAAACATACCATCAAGCGCTGTGGGACTTCTTATGAGCTGTGGAAAGCTTTAGAAAAACGTTATCAGAGTTCATCAAGACAGCATGTAGGAGGTCATGCTTTAGATGAAGAAGCAGATGCTGTGAAAGAAGAAGGCTCAAATGATAGTAGTGTTCATCTGGAAGATAATAAGAAGGCTACTCAGGCATTCATGGCAGAGATAGTGCATGAGGCTGAAACTACTGTGAGTGATGCTGAATCTCAAGTGGAGAATACTGAAGCAAAAGTGGATGCTGAAGTCGAGAAAGAGAGTGAAGCTGAACAGGTTGTTGCTGATGAAACTATAGAAGTTCATGAGGAAGAGGTAAAATCTAATTCTGTATGTTTAAGATGTCGTGAATTACAGGGTGAAGTTGACAGGTTGTCAGCACAAAACCAAAGTCTGGTGAGCGAGATGTCTAGCATAAAAGAGTCAAACTTTTTTGCTAAAAGAAATGAATCTCTATACTTGAAGAAGATAAAAGGCTATGAAAGTGAAATTGAAGCTTTAACATGCAAATTAAACGAAAAACTTCAAGTAATAGACTTAGCTCACGAAATGATGGCTGAGAAAACAAAAGAGAATTCTGAAAAATGCAAAGAGTTGTCAGATGCACAACTCAAAATTATTGAACTTGAACAGAAATTAAGTCAATTCAGAGATTCGTCTTTTGTTATGAAACACATGATGGGTGGGTTAAAGAAGAGTAATGACAAGACCACTGTGGGCTTCCAGGGCTTTAATGAAGTCCCACCTCCTCTTAGTCATGACTATTCTTTCCTCCCTGATGAAGATGAGCTAGCAGCCTATATGTCAGCTGCACCAAGTAGTTTCGGATCTACATCAAGTCAAGGTGAGGGGTCTGAGAATGGTGATGCTAGGAAGAACAATAACAGGGAATCTTTGAAAAAGAAAAAATTCACCTCCTAAGAGCAAAAATCAAACTTTTGTTAAAAAGATTAATTTTGTTCAAGGTAGTGATATGAAAAATGAAACTGCTGTTATTGAAAAAGAATCAAATGTAGAGTTTGCAAAAAATAAGAACATAGAAAAATCTGAACTTAAGCAAACTGAACAAAATTCTTCCAAGGCATCATCACCATCTGATAAGGGATCTACCTCAGAAACTCCAGCTAAGAAGTCTTTGAAAAGGAGATCGTGCTTCCGGTGTCACATAAAGGGACATGTAGCCAGCTGCTGTCCTAACAAAAAGAGCGAAGCACAAATTATTGAAAAGCAGAAAGGGAAATCACCAGAGAAGGAATGTGATAGTGAGGAGAAAGGGTCAAATTCTCCAAAGAAATCTGCTCCTAAGCAACCATAAAATGTTGCTGTTGGTGTAGATAAGGCTGGAACAGGAACTCCACAAGTTCCACGTTTTCAAAGAAATCAACAAAGATTTCAGCCTAAATCTCCACCAGGCAGATATCAGAGACCTAGAAGCAGTTCACCTAGAATGAACAATTTTAATTCAAATAATTTCAGAAGTCAAGGTCAATATCAAAATCGATACCAAAATAATGGTGGTCGAAATTTTTATAACAACGGCTTTAGAAATTTTAACAATCAAGCTTCTTGGAATCAAAATTCAAAGTTTCAAAATCAAAATTTCCAAAGGTCAAATAGTTCAAATGTATATAGGAACCCTCAGGACCAAAGACCTAGTGGAAATCAAAATCAAATTCCAACAGGTCTGAGATCCAAGACTCCAGTTAGGAGTAATGGATATTGGATGGATGTTCCAATAGTTGGCGAATTTGGACGACCCAAGACCATTAAGGCTTGGGTCCCCCAATCTAACTAATTTTTAAGTTAGTGTGTGCAGGAGCTGCTAAGGAGGATTATCAACTTATGTTGATAGTGGCTGCTTCAGGCACAGGACGGGGGATGTGAGATTGTTGATATATATATTAATTGATTTAAATTGAAGTTCAAAGTGCTGAGTCGACATAGAGGATAACCTGGCAGATCTTTATACTAAAGCATTTGACAATGCTCGCTTTGAACACTTAGTCGAACTCAACGGGATGAGGAATCCTGAATAACTGGTTTTTCATAAGAATTTTTGTAAATAGTTTACTGCTTTTTCAAAAAAAAAAAAATCAAAAATACAAAAAAAATTGAAAAATCAAAAACATAAAAAAAGATAGAAAATCAAAAATGAGATTTCACTGTGTGAAAAAGGAGAAATGATAGTACATCAGCAAGTTAGACTGTCACACTGAAGTTGAACCTAAATTGTTTAAGTGTGATAGCAGCTTCATCATATGATGTACCAGTAGGCAAAAAGCATGAAATAATAAACTTACCAATGTGATATAAACTTAAATGAACTGAATATGCGTGGGGAATATATCAGTGATGTATGGTTTAATGACCTTAATTCTTGCGTTGATAGATTGCCAAAATCTGAAGTTTTGGGTCTTTATACTGTTATTTCATTTGGGGATATCTTGGATGTATGTCTGTTAGAACTAAAATTGTACATGACCCCAGGAAAGAAAGTCACTTGGAATTAGCTCATTTCTATTTGAATGTCTGTATGTGTCCCGATACACACAATTTTGATCTGATTCTGAAATCTTCTCTGAAAAAAGTCATGTACCTCCTTTGCTGCATCCAGATATATGCTGACCTGGAGGTGCTAGGCAACGACAGCTTCTGCTGCATCCAGATACATGCTGACCTAGTTGTACGTTGTCGCGCTATAGATCTAATACACCCGAAAGAGGCCCTCAAGTGCCCAAAAGAAACCCAACAAACCTATATCAAACTGAGAAAATCTCATTTGATCTGTATATTATACCATCTCTACTAAAGATCTATTATGTTCTCTTCTCAACCTATTCCCAGTTAAGATTTCAGAAATCTGGATTGGACTTGTGAAATATGTGGTAGGGATGATACTTGCATGATAGAGTGTGTTGTTTTTATTTCCAGGATTTGATTAGTATTTATTTGGGTGTTCATAGTTAAGCAATCAAAACATGATAAAATAGTTTATATGCAGACCTAGACACAGTCAGGATATCTTAAAGGATGACTTCAGTATACTCACCTACTACGATGAATCTTTGTGCATACCTTGATCGCGGGGGTATATCCTGAAGTGGGACACACTAATATTTCAGTAAATAATATTACCTTAACGTATCATATGGTAATGGTACTTGAAATGTTCATGCATTTTGTTTAAGAGGACAAACATACTGGTAATCGTCTTGAACTGCTCTTCACGAAAAATTAAATAAAGAATTATCTAATTGTGTGAAACAGTTTGATTGTGCTGATATGATCTTCTTACCAGTGCCTCTCACAAAAAGAGAGTGTTTATTGCTTTTGTATTTACTTGCTTTCAGAAAATACAAAAATCCAAAAATAGTGTCTTTTTCTGTTTAAAATTCTTAACGTACGGAAAACTGTTATTCTTGGAGGAATTGTTACCGATAGGGGGAGACGGTGTTAGAAAGTGGGTTCAAAATTTTCAATCAGGCAGGATCTTCTGTGTTGGACAAAAGTTTTGCATGTTGGTGATGATATGTTGAAAATGCTTAATCTGTGATACAGTTTAACTATCTCTTGAAAAATAATAATTTATTTAACTTATGTTGAAAAAATTCTTATGGTTTCTCGAGATGTTTGTTTTATAGTATACAGATTGAAGCGGTATATTGCTGAGAAGTTGCTGTGAAGTGTGAAGATGAGAGTTTGATTGGATGCATGGTAGAACCTCCTTTCTATATTGCAGACAAGATTGAAGAGTTTGAAGATTGCTTTGCAAATGCTGAACTGGAGTTTACTCAAACGCTAATGTGTTGAAGATTTGGTGATTGGATGCATCAGCTTAGGGGGAGTCTGTTGCTGACAGTCTGTTGCTGACAGAAGCTATTGAAGCTGAAGCTATCCAAAGACCAAAGACAGTGCAAGATTACTTGAAGATTGCAAGAAGACTGAAGAAAAAGTTTTGACTGAAGACAAAGTTTTTATGAAGCTATTGTCAAGGGGGAGTTTGTTGGTGCATATTCTGTGACAACAGCTTAGATTTGGTCTTTGGATATCTTGTAATTAGTTTAACGATAAACAGTTAGCGGGTTTAGCTTTGTAATAGTTAGTTGTTATGTTTGGGCTAACCAAACCCAACGATTTGGGTGTATGGTGGCGAATTAGGCTTGTCCAATTTGCAGTCCATGAGGTTAAACCTAGCCCAACTTGTAAGCCTTGTGTTATATAAACAAGGTTAGGCTTTAGGGTTTAGGTTAATCAGTTAATCAGCCAAAACAGAGTTTGAGAGACATTGAAATTCGTGAGAGCTAGGGTTTGGACGAATTTGAGTGTGTGAGGATCTTGATTGATTGTAATCAGTCAGATAGTTAATCAATAAAGATCCGGTTTGAAAGTGATTACTGATTTCTTGTTCCTACACGTTTTCTGCTAATTCTGATCAAGAGGATTCCGCACTCTTGATTGGAAAGACGATTCTGTGAAGATCCATAACATCAAGGGGACCTACACCATAGTCTGGTGATGTATCCTCTGATGGACCTGCACTGTTAGTCTTGATAGCAGTATTTTCAAAGGTGAATTTTTCAAGATCAAACAGACCAGCAGGATTTGCTGGGATTTTCATTGATGAAAGTTCATTGAACTTTACATCTAAAGTCTCCTCCACTGCCTTGGTCCGTGCATTGAACACTTTGTAGGCCTTGGCAGTGGTTGAGTATCCCAGAAAATAACCACAATCAATTTTGGCTGCAAATTTTGAAATGGAATCTTTTAAATTCAAAATAAAGCATGGGCAGCCAAACACTTTGAAGTATGAGATCAGTGGTTTGATTTTATACAGAATTTCATAGGCAGTCTTTTTGTGCCTAGGGTTTATTAAAACTCTGTTCTGGACATAGCAAGCAGTGTTTACTACCTCTGCCCAGAAAGTTAGTGGCAAACCTGAATCTGCAAGCATAGTTCTGGCAGCCTCAATCAAGGTTCTGTTCTTTCTTTCAACTACCCCATTTTGCTCTGGTGTTCTTGGGATGCTGTACTGCCTTACAATCCCTTTCTTCACACAGAAGTCATCCAACTCCTTATTTTTAAATTCTGTGCCATTGTCACTCCTAAAGCTTTTCACTGGAAGGTCAAATTGCTTTTCAACCTGTGTCACAAAGTCTTGCAAAATGCCTGCAGTTTCATCTTTAGAGTGCAAAAAGAAAGTCCATGTAAACCTAGAAAAGTCATCAACTATAACCAAACAGTATCTTTTCTTTTTGAGGCTCATGACTTGAACTGGGCCAAACAAATCCATGTGCAGCATTTGCAAACACTGGGTTGTTTTGGACTCTTCAATGGACTTGTAAGAACTTTTGTGCTGTTTTCCTTTTAAACAGGAAATGCAATGTTTAGAACATGAAAACATTTTTTGTGGTAGGCCTCTCACCAACCCATTTTTTGAAATTTCTGTTATTATCTTAAGATTTGTGTGCCCCAGTCTTCTGTGCCAAAGTTCTGTCTCTTTGTTAGAGGCAGCTGAGAACAGACAGGCATCAGCTCTAGGACACTTTTTAGACATGTCAACAACATAAACATTGCCACTTCTTTGAGCAACAAGTTTAGTTTGACCATTTTTGATTATTGCTTCAATCTTTTTTACCATTTCTGGTCCAACAATCCTACAACAATCTTTTGTGAAGAATGACCCAAACCCTTTGTCACTCATTTGAGATACACTCAGAAGGTTGAATTTCAGATTGTCTATTAGATTGACATTTTCAAATTTTACATTTCCAGATTGCACTGTTCCAGACCCCAGAACTTTCCCTTTACTATTATTTCCAAAGGATATATCACCCCCTCCATGGATTTTAAAGTCTTTGAGGAGGGCTTTACATCCTGTCATGTGCCTGGAGCCTCCACTATCTACATACCACAGACTATTAAAGCATGCAGAAGCTCCCTGCACATGAAGTAAAAGGATTAGTTCATTAAGGACTCCAAAGCCAACAGGGCTTTGGATGGGGATTCAACAGTGTCTGGTATGGATGCATTGTGATGAGCAGTGGTTAAGTCAGGGGTTTGGATAGTTTTAGTACTGTTTCTTGCTAACCACTGTTGAGGGTCTTGCCCAATCACCTGCTGATACCCAAAAGGATGCCTATTCACTCTGGGTTTAGAGGGCTTTTTGTAGACCTGATAAACGTGTGGAATCCTTTGGTAAGACTGTTTTTCCTTGCCTTTTCTGAACTGATTGGCAGGAGGTGCATCAGTAACCTGAACATCTCTTTTGACAGATGTTTGGTTCAGCTGTTTTGTGACAGCTATTTAAACTGGCACAAACAGTGGTTGTTTCTTTGTGAATTTGACTGATGGTGATGCTGATGGACTCAAGGATGTTTTAGCAAGGTACTCATTCTTTTTGATATCAAAGTTTTTGAGATACACACATGCTTGAGTTTTGTGGTTTGTTTTACCACAAACAATGCAGCTTTCAGCTGAAACTATGACACTTGTTTTGTTTATATCATAAGCTTTTAAGTGGAAACAATCTTTTGTTAGATGGTTCCTTTTATCACAGAATTCACAGAACAAGTTATCAATTTTTTCTTTCTTCTTCTTCCTCTTTTCAGACTCCTTTGCAGCAGAGGTTTTAACCACTGCTGGGATGTCCTTAAGAGGAATGACTTTAGCTTTTGGAGCTTTAACACCATCAGTTGATGTAAAGTCCATTGGCTTGAAATTTTCAAGAATATCACACTCATCAGACCATTTTGGTTTAAATTGATGATTTTCAATCTCCTCAAAAGCGGAGGGACCCATTGGTCTGTCAAGTGTGATTTTGTTACCAAGTTTGTCAGTGATTTTCACTTCTTGGCCATTCTTGTTTGTGGGGATGAACTCGGTAGTTACATCAGTGGTTGAAACATAATTTTCAAAAGCAGTGTTTTCATCATCATGTTTTCTATAACCAACCCCAAATTTTACATTGCTTTTTATCTGTTTCTCAAGCATAACCTCATACCCTTTGCATGATTCCACCCATCTCTCACATGTGATCTGGGTGGACTCTAACTCCTTTTTTGCAACCTTGGTATTTTTCTATCAAGGTTTGGAGTTGGGTTTTGGTTATGCTTTGCTCTTCTTTCATGCTGCAAATCTCTTTCTCTTTTTCAGCCAATTTGTTTTTAAGTTCTTTTAGAGACCTTTCAAATATGACTTCATCAGATAAGATTTTATCACGAAGGTTTTCATTCACCTCTTTGATGTTAGCAAAAGCAATAATGCAATTGTCAGAACACAGTTTTTCAAGAACTTGAGGTGATACCTTTGCAGCAGCCATCATTGCACAATCACATTTAGGATTTTCCTCATCTTCAGCTCTCTCTTCTATCTCACCTGTCTTTTCTTCTTCGGACCATGGATCTGTCAGTGGTTCAATCAGGGTGCCTGAACTTTCTTCCAACAGTACTTCATTTGCCACAGCAGTGACCACTTCTTCAATCACCTCATCCACTGTTTCAGAGGCCAGTTGTTCCTCTTCAGATTCAACCCCCTCCTGTATTGACTCTAATGCCATTAAACAAAAATCATCATGAGAAGAACCATTAGAAGCATAGAGTGCAAAATTCTCATCATTGAGGTCTTCAGGCATACTGCTCCAGTCAACAAATTCTCAAGTAAAGACACTTTGTTGATCTGGTTGTTTTGCTACTGGAGCAGTAGTTTGTGGTGCAGGTTGCACTTGTGCCTGGGGAGCAGGGGTTTGAACATATTGGATCTGTGTAGCAGCTGTTTGGATATAATGCACTGGCACAGGAGCAACAACATAGCGAGCAGTGTTCACATGTGCTGCTGGGGCATATTGGGCATAGTGCACAGTGTTTTGACTTTGAGGTCTAGGATTTGAACTAGGGTGAGTGATTATGGGACCAGTTGTTTGACTCCTACACTCTCTAGCAAAATGTCCTAACCTGTTACACTTATAACACTTGATTTTCGATTTATCCAACCCAACCCTTAGATTCCCATGCAACCCTGGGAATTTTTGCCGTGTTCTTTTATAAAACTTGCTAGTTCTAACACTTAGCAAGGCCAGTTGGTGCAGGATGTCCATTTCCTCTAGATCAGTGGGGTCAAAATGCTGTAGATCATTGAGTTCAAAGCTTAAATTGTCTGACATCTGGTTTTCATTTGCAGTGAATGCATAACCTGTAGAGTGAGGATCAGGGTTGTTAAAATTTGCACCAGCAGTTATGTCAATGAAGTGATCATAACCCTGATCCTTACCACTACCACCAGATTCTTCTTGACCCAGAAGAGCAGTGTTACCGAATGAATAATCATCAACGGTTTTCCCTGACTCTTGTAACTTCCTTTTCTGGTTCAACTCCCTTTCGTAGGTCAGGAGTCGACCATGGAGTTGGGACAAGGTCAGATCCTTGAACTCAGGTGAATTTCGGGTGACAAAAGCTATTGTGTCCCATTTTTCTGGCAGTGACCTGAGGAACCTGCTGTTTTGAGTTGAGTTTGTAAAAGTAGTTTTAACAAGCCTCAGTTCACTGATGAGACAACTGAAACGCTCAAATTGTTGCGTCAGTGATTCACCTTTAACATGACAAAATGTTTCATACTGTTGGTTCAGGATTTCCCTATTGTTTTCTATGACTTCTTTGGTACCTCCAAACTATTCCTTAAGTGCGTCCCACAACTCTTTGGCATTGTCACAATGTAACAAACCAGCATATATTTCGTTGGGCAGCGCTGATGCTATGATACTAAACGCTTTAGCATCTAGTTCAAATTTTTGATAATCCGTTTCAGTATAATTTTCAACAGGTTTTGGAACTTGTTTTTTAGCATCTTCAACGCTTGGCACTGTAGGAACATGAGGACCAAAGATGACAGACTTCCAACAACCTGTGCTTTGTTGAGCTAGGATGTGACCCATCCTCCTCTTCCAGATGTTGTACTCATTTCTTTTTAGCATAGGTGGTTTAAAAAGAGAACCAATGTTGTTTTTATCGTCCTGAGATTGTGACGTCATTATTGTTGTTTTACAGGTCCTGAGAAATCAACTTTAATGGTGATTAATCCTTACTCTGTTTTTCAACGACGAACAAACGATCAGTATCAACTGTTTTGAGCTGAACTATTTACGTCAAAATGATTGTTAAATCAAATTTGACTGTCCAAGCTCTGATACCAATTGTTGGATCTGAGTTTGATTTTGATTGTATTTTATGTTTGAAAAATAAGATGAAGATGGATGAGTGTGCAACGGAAATTATAATGAAAACAAACTTTGCATACAATCAAACGAGAGTAATACTTTTATCAAACATCTTTACACAGAGAACCGAAAGATTGAATTTATTTCAATTACGATTACAATGATTGATGTAAGAATGCAAACTCCCCCTCAGCCAGAGCTCAGTAGTTTGTTCGTGCAAAGAAGACGAATGATGCAAAGAGCTAATAGAATAGTACCAAGTACTGAACTATTTATAGGCACTAGCAAACTACTGAGCATCTTTGCTGACGTCACCATGAAAGTGACATCTAACCTCCTAACAAACTCTAACCTCTGATCTATACAGACACTGCTTGTGTCAACTACTGCTAATACATTCTATTACAAAACAGATTTTAGAACAGCTGCTGCAACCTTCTACTGCTGTGAACCCAGCAGCACTTGTCTGGATCAGCAGTGCTTGACTCAAGGCAGTAGATTGAATCAGCAGACTTTAGTCTTCCATCAGATCTTTAGTTGAGCAGCAGTTATGGGTCAGCAGTTTAGCAAGATCAGCAGATAGGAGGTCATCAGTAGTTAGTAGTTGGAATCACTTTCTAGGGGAGAGATTTGTATATCAGCATCTGGTTATTCAGAATCCACTGCTCTGATCCAGTTTTGGCTTTAATTATCTGTTCCTCTGATAGGGTTCAATCCCAACAGAAATTGGGATAGCCACCTATCTTTAATTGAATTCTCCTATAACAATAGTTATCATTCAAGCATTGAAACTGCTCCATTCAAAGCACTGTACGGACGCAAGTGTAGAACTCCAGTTTGTTGGGCAGAGATAGGAGAAACTCAATTATCAGATCCTGAGATTGTACAAGAAACTACTGACAAGATAACTCAGATCAAGGAAAGACTGAAAACGGCTCGAGATCATCAGAAAAGCTATGCAGACAATCGCCGCAAGCCGTTAGAATTTCAAGTCGGAGACAAAGTACTCTTGAAAGTTTCTCCTTGGAAAGGAATAGTATGATTCGGTAAGAAAGGAAAATTGAGTCCAAGATACGTAGGACCATTTCCAGTAATGCAACTGATAGGACCAGTTGCTTATCGTCTACAACTACCAGAAGAATTAGCTGGAGTACATGATGTATTTCATGTATCCAACCTCAAGAAATGTTTATCAGACGAATCCCTGGTAGTACCTCTTCAAGATGTAGAGGTAAACGAAAAGCTGAAATTCGTAGAAAAACCACTACAAATAGAAGACAGGAAAGTCAAGTTTCTCAAACACAAACGACTAGTGTGTCACACCCTGGCTTTGCGGAAGCGTGGTTAATTTGGTGTGACTTCTTAATACCATAGCTTAATCATAACAAAGCTATATGAATTAAAATATGCAAGATCATCCATTAATAATAAAAATATTAAACATTGTCTTAATGGGTTAACACCCAACAACCATAAACTTGTCTAAACCTTACAACCACAAACATAACATAAACATGATTCAAGGACTGTGACTTGTCCAGGAAAGAGCCACATTCCCCGAACCCTGGATGACCCTGGTGACTTATGCAGCGGAAAACAAGCCATACCGCGCCAGATCGTTAATTCCCTGAAATACATGTAAGTTGAAAAATCAACAATAATGTTGAGCGAGTTCATGCGATAGTGAGTAAACAAACCTTTGTATTTATCAAAAACCCTGGTATGTAGCAAATAAGGAAAAAGAGATCACCAATGGTTTGCAAGGCCGTTGATATGTGTGAAGTGCAAGTAGGGAGACTCAAACCTAGCGGATTTATGCGTCGGGCACTAAGTCACCCCGAGGTCCGTTCAGCTGGACCTGGGGCTGGGCTCGCTACACCCAGATAGATCTACCGCTCCTGTCCCTCGGTCCTACTATGAGGATTAATGGCCTCAAGTTTCCGCCAACCCACTCACATGATCTAAGTAACAAACCTCCTTACGCTAATCATACCATGTATAAACATATTCATAATCATTGTAACATGTATTTCACCCCCGCAGTTTAGAAAACTGAAAACAGTTAAGAGAAAAGGGGGACATGAACTCACAGTCAGTGCGTAGCTAAATCAAGCACTCCAAATGTCCGAAAGCTGTGCAACGACCTACATGTGCTAATTCTATTAGACGGATGGCCGTGCTTTAGCTTCATAGTTTAATTTTCGGGAAACAGTTAGACAACTGTTCCGTGTACATAATTGGTAGTTAATCTCCTTCCCAAGGATGGGGGATTTAATACATGTGCGTTTATAATATTAAGTCTCACTTAATATATTTTATTTCTCATTCCAAAATATAATTATTTTTCTCAAAAATAATATATTTTCTCTTAGTATAATACTTTCCAAAATAATACGTTGACAATATCCGCATTTATGAATATTTCCGGATAAGGCGTAAGTTACGTTTTGGCGGTTTAGTGGTAATAATAATTACCGTTGTAACTTATATGTTTGCCGTGTAGGCGTTGGTATTATTTTGGGTTCGTTACAGTTTGTAAATATTATTTTTACTCTAAAAATAATATTTATATATTTTCACAAAATAATCATAAACAGTGTGGTGAAAAATATATTTATTGAATAAATATTTATCACGTTTAGTTTTTGTGAAAATCCCACCTCCGATTATTTAATAAATAAAGTCATGGCGAAATATATTTTGAAAACATCTCAAAATAGTTTAACACTTGCAAATAATTCTAAGTGTTAGATTTTAGAAAAATTTCGCCAGAGTTTCCCCTGTAACTGGAGGTGGCCACGCTTTCAAGCGTATCATTTTCTTTTACAAAATCACTTCAACAATTTCTTTAATCAACCAATCAAGTTCCGATACTTCAAACCAGTTTTAACACATCGATCTTGTAGACTAGTATGTAAAATCGCATTATTACATGAACTTGTAGTTTTTCCGAAAGTCATAGTGTAGATCACCTTATATTTAGTGGATCTATGTATAAAATAGTTTAGCCTTGTAAAAACCCCGTTTTTAGAACAAATCATCCTTTACAACTTCCCGACAATTTTTGTAAGAATTGTTACTTTGTCGGATCTTTCGTTTCATAAGTGTTTATACACTTGTAGTTTGTAAAAATCATACTTGTTAACATGTCATCCAACTTTTATAAAACATGATTTTCTCGACACTTGGTTCTACGAATATACCACTTATACATACGTAGATCGGCTCGTTTTAAATACTATTTTACAAGTCAAAATACTTTTACACAAGTTCATGCTTCTCGTGTGGTGGAGTTTCACCTTTTAACCCTTGTACCAACAGAAACAAGCGTATGTCAAGATTCATGATCTTAACAAAGTCGGGTTAAACGATGATAAGAGCCACCACATTATAGATCGGGCCTCAATAATCAACATATTCGAATACTACGACTTTTACACGCGTTATAAGCTTTTAACCAACAATATTCGAGTTTTAGTAGTCTTTAAAGATTCAAAACGCATGATTCCAACTTTTAACCGTCAAAAATCATATTAACCACTTTAGATACGATCAAGAGTGAGTTTTAAATATTATACCTCTAGCTCGGGGCTAGGGAAGAATCTAGTCGAAAATGGCGTGGATAAAAGCAAATGGGTGAGGTCCTTCAACTTCCGCTTGCTTCAAGCTTCCTTATACGTGACCCGAACACCTTGTATAAGCTTGGAATGGCAAGATCAAAAACCGGCAATGGATGTGTGTGTGTGTGTAGTTACGGCCGAGAGAGAGAGAGCAAGAGGGAGAGAGTAGAGATGTTGGTGAAAGTGTGAGAAGTATCTTGTGTTAAGTGTGGGTTTTATAGACAAAACTTGATCATCGTCCAACGGTTTCTTATGTTCTCTAGATATCCACGAAATCAAATAAAATATCAAAAACTTGTACTCCCCTTGTCACATCATGTTGGCCGATTCCATTAGGGGGGGGGTATCCGGTTGGATCTCGATTGTTCAGTTAGAGTTCAGTTACGTTAAGTTGGTTACTTTTAGAGATTAACCCCGTTAGTTGTTTGATGCATTATAAAGCGGGTGTTAGGGTAATCAGGGACCCTAACTGGCTCAGAAAAAGGCTAATAATATTTCTGGCAATATTTTTATGTTCCGGGTATAGTCCGGTTGTTCGGTTGGATAGTAATCCGTTAAAGTGCTTAAGTAATCCTTTAAGCGTCGTAATTAATATTTTTAGCGACACAATTTATTCTGCAAAGTGTCAGGAATAATTCCCCATGTTTTGGCACTTTATTAATTAGCTAGAAGCTAGTATGCTGATAAAAGTGCTGTGTTTTGTGCTTAGAGTACGTTTTAGGCACATCCAATCTCTGTATCTTATTCCTAGAAACGCATTTATACAACCCTTGTATCCCTACACACACTATGGGTGTAGTAAAATATTTCTGGCTCATTCAGGCCTTTAGAGGCAGTGTCTGCCTGATGCTGGCTATATCAGCATGTCAAATAGGTTATCCGTCCAAATGCTACTGTGCTTTTGTGCATCATGTTTGTCACTAGAGTTCAGTAGGTAAATAATGTAGTGACGGAAAATCAAAGTATGATGCAGATATGTATAAGTATCAACAATCAAGTAGCAGTTTATCAGAAATCTCAGTTAAGCACAGTAATTAGGCAACAATTAATAGTTAATTAAGTCGTACGGATACCTGGTTTTGTGAGGGTTGTCACATTCTCCCCCCGTTAAATAAATTTCGTCCCGAAATTTTAAATTCTGCTTGTAGAAGCAGGGTTCTCAGGAAATAAGTGGGGGTATCTCTCTTTCATTCGGTCCTCACGCTCCCAGGTGAATTCAGGACCATGTCTAGCATTCCAGCGAACCTTGACGAGCTTGACACTGCTCCGGCGGGTCTTGTTCACTTTCCAATCCGTGACCTCGACAGGTTCTTCAACGAAGTGGAGCGTGTCGTCAATATGAATTTCGTCGGTAGGAATGGCAACGTTAACTTGAGTTGGACTTCTCTTCAGATTGGATACATGAAATGTATCGTGAACATTATTCAGTTCGGCAGGTAGACCCAACTTGTATGCTACGGTCCCAATTCTTTCCAAAACCTTGAAAGGACCAATGTAGCGCGGATTCAACTTCCCACGTTTCCCAAATCGTGCCACACCCTTCCAGGGTGATACCTTCAACAAAACCATATCTCCAACCTCAAACTCCTGAGGTTTCCTTTTCAGATCTGCGTAGGTCTTCTGACGGTCACGAGCCGCACTAATGCGATCTCGGATTTGCGCGATCTTATCTGTAGTTTCCTGAACTACATCGGGACCTACCAATTGTCTATCACCTGCGTCAGACCAACAGAGCGGCGACCTGCACTTGTGCCCATATAACGCTTCGAATGGCGCAGCACCAATACTGGTGTGGTAGCTGTTGTTGTATGAAAATTCAACCAGGGGTAAATGCTTATCCCAGCTACCGCCTAAATCCATAACACATGCTCTCAGCATGTCCTCCAACGTCTGAATCGTCCGCTCACTTTGCCCGTCAGTCTGCGGGTGAAAAGCAGTGCTCATATTCAGCCTTGAGCCAAAAGCTTCCTGGAAGGATTGCCATATCCTCGATACGAACCTCCCATCTCTATTAGAAATAATCGAGAGAGGTACTCCATGGCGTGTAACAATCTCTCTCATGTAGATTTCAGCCAATTTGCTTGTATTATCCTTCTCGCGGATAGGTAAGAAGTGTGCTGACTTTGTTAAGCGATCCACTATCACCCAGATAGTGTCATGGCCTTTTGGCGTTCTTGGCAACTTCGTAATAAAATCCATGGAGATTTCTTCCTACTTCCACTGGGGAATTTTTGGTTGCTGCAGAAGTCCCGAAGGCTTCTGGTATTCCGCCTTAACTTTGGCGCAAGTTAAACATTTGCTCACGTAAATAGCAACATCGCCCTTCATCCTAGGCCACCAGTAATAATCTTTAAGATCCTGGTACATCTTATCCGCTCCAGGGTGGATAGAGTACCGCGACTTGTGAGCTTCATCAAAGATAATCTCTCTTAAACCACCAAACAGAGGAATCCAAATCCTTTTCTCAAAACACAGCGTTCCTTCCCTGTTTGGCACCAATATCTTCTCCATCCCACGGAGATATTCTTCCTCAAGGTTTCCCTCCTTGAGAGCTTCCTTCTGTGCTGCACGAACGCGCGAGGAAAGGTCGGTTTGAATTATCATTTCCATAGCCCTAACCCTTATGGGCTTGATTCTCTCTTTACGACTTAGGGCATCAGCGACCACATTCGCCTTCCCTGGATGATACTTGATCTCGCAGTCGTAATCGTTCAACAACTCGACCCATCGCCTTTGCCTCATATTCAACTCCTTCTGATTGAATATATGCTGGAGGCTCTTGTGATCTGTGAAAATTGTACACTTTGTACCGTAAAGGTAGTGTCTCCAGATCTTTAAGGCAAAAACCACTGCGCCTAGCTCCAAATCATGAGTGGTATAGTTCTTTTCGTGCACTTTCAGCTGGCGTGATGCGTAGGCGATAACCTTTTGACGTTGCATCAACACACAACCCAATCCTTGACGCGATGCGTCGCAGTATACCACGAAATCGTCAGTACCTTCTGGCAGAGCTAAGATTGGCGCGTTGCAAAGCTTATCTTTCAATATCTGAAACGCTTCATCCTGTTTGATTCCCCAATCAAACTTCTTATCCTTCTACGTGAGGAGTGTCAATGGTTGAGCGATCTTTGAAAAGTTCTCGATGAACCTTCGATAATAGCCAGCCAAACCCAAGAATTGCCGAATCCCAGTTGGCGTCTTTGGCGTTTCCCAATCCTTGATCGCCTCGATCTTGGTTGGATCCACGTGGATTCCATCTTCATTCACCACGTGCCCAAGGAATTGCACTTCCCTTAGCCAAAACTCGCACTTAGAGAATTTGGCGTACAACTGTTCCTTCTTTAGCAGCTCCAGAATAGCTCTAAGATGCTGCTCGTGCTCAGCCTTCGTCTTTGAATAAATCAAAATATCATCGATGAATACAATCACGAACTTATCCAAGTACGGCTTACAAACTCGATTCATCAAATCCATGAACACAGCAGGTGCGTTTGTCAAACCAAACGGCATAACGAGAAACTCGTAGTGTCCATATCGAGTTCTGAAGGCTGTCTTCGGGATACTCTCCTCCTGTATTCGTAGCTGATGGTATCCAGATCGAAGATCGATCTTTGAATAGAAGCTCGAACCTTGAAGTTGGTCGAACAGATCATCGATTCTTGGCAGGGGATACCTATTCTTGATCGTCAGCTTGTTCAACTCTCTGTAGTCAATACACATCCGAAAACTACCGTCCTTCTTCTTCACAAACAAAACTGGAGCTCCCCAAGGCGAGAAGCTTGGTCGGATAAAACCCTTGTCTAACAAATCTTGAAGTTGTGTCGACAGTTCTTGCATCTCAGACGGAGCAAGTCTATAGGGTGCCTTAGCCACAGGCGCGGCGCCTGGAACTAAGTCGATGCGAAACTCCACTTGTCTCTGAGGCGGCAATCCAGGCAAGTCTTCTGGAAAGACTTCTGGGTATTCCCTCACGACAGGGATGTCTTCGATCTTCGGCTCAGCAGCCTTTTTATCCACAATGTGTGCGAGAAAAGCAACACATCCTTTCTGCAAACACTTTCTCGCTTTCAGGCAGCTAATCATCCTTAACGGCGTCTCACGCTTCTCCCCATGAACAACAATGGTCTCACCATCATCGGTCGGGATACGAATAATCTTCTCGTGACAAACTATCTCTGCCTTGTTACTCGATAACCAATCCATCCCTACTACCACGTCGAAGCTTCCCAACTGGACTGGTAGTAGATCGAGAGCAAACTCACGCTCCCCCAGTTCAATTACGCAACCTCGAATCACCTCGTTAGCTTCTACTAACTTTCCATTCGCTAATTCGATCGAGTATGGAATATCTAACTTACTAGCGGCTAAACCAAGCATGTTTCTAAATTCTAGCGATACGAAGCTATAATCGGCATCAGTATCAAACAAAACGGATGCATAGCGTTGGTTTACAGGGAACGTACCAGTGACAACATTGGGATCCTGGCGCGCTTCCCTGGCTTCCATGTTAAAAACTCTTCCACGTGCCTGGTTTAATTCTGGGCAATTCCTCTTGTAATGCCCTTGATCTCCACAATTGAAACATCCGGGCCTCTGCCCGTTCCCACCATTGTTTCCAGCTTGATGGTTTCCCTGGTTCCGATTCATGGCGCCCGCTTGGTTAGCATTATTGGCACGGTTCCCATCACCTCCCTGGTTTCCTTGTGGGCGGTTCCCATTACCACCACGGTTAATCCTATTCCCAGATCCTCCCTGGCCTCCCCGGCCAGCACTAGCCCAACAAAAGTCCTTCGTATGACCAGTCTTCCCACATGATTCACAAACTCTTAGGCTGCAACGACCAGAGTGATGTCGTTGGCATGAGTTGCACTTGGGTTGTGCACCCATGTATCCCTTCCCTTTCTTTTTACTACCAGCTGTATCTTGAGCTGGCGCATTCTGCTCTCCTTTCTTAACCACCATCCCGGTGCCCTGCTTGAAATTCGAAAACTTTCGCTTGTTTCCACCTGACGACTCCACATGAGTCTCTTTCTTCTTTGGCTCGCCTTCATCAAACTTGTTCAACCGAATTGCCTCTTCGGTGAGAGCCACACTCAGATCAATGGCTTCAGTGATTGTTGCAGGTTTGGAAGAAGTCACCATGTTGATTATTTGAGGGGCCAATCCCCAAATGAAGCGTTCAATTCTCTTGAACTCCGGTGTAACCATATAGGGTACCACATGCGACAAATCGTGGAACCTCTGAACATACTCAGCTATCTTGGGACCTTCCATCTTCAAGTGCCAGAATTCGGTCTCTAACCTCTGGATTTCAGTGCGAGAGCGGTACTTTTTGCGCATAAGTTCTTTCAACTCAGTCCACGTCAGTGCGTAAGCTGCGGCTTCGCCAAGGGTCTGGACCTGTAGATTCCACCAGGATAGGGCTCCATCCACAAATAGCCCTGAGATGTAAGTGACTTGTTGATCCAGCGCGCATTTGCTCATGCGAAGTACGGACTCGGTTTTCTCAGCCCAGCGGACGAAAGCAACAGCACCACCTGTGCTATCGAAATTTATGGGCTTGCAGTCCAAGAATTGTTTGTAGGTACACCCATGCGGTGGATTGTTGTTGTTGCCCGTGTTGCCGGAGTTGCTTCCACTCATTCCTCCTTGCGAGGCAGCATATTGAGCAATAGCAGCAGCAATGACTTGCTGTAGTTCGTCCTGAGTAGTAGGCATTGGCTGAGGTTGTCGTCTTGGCGCCATCTTCTAAAGATGTGTATGTTGGTCAGGCCATAGTAAGCATACGTATATAGTAATAGTAATAGCACATAACATCTCATGTTATCAATACATCACACACAACATCCCATGTTACCATCATTATACACACAACATCCCATGTCCCAACATCCCATGTCACAAGTATCATATACACAACATCCCATGTCCCAACATCCCATGTCACAAGTATCATATACACAACATCCCATGTCCCAAAAATATAAATAAGAAATCAAGTGCATCAGATATGGTGAGAATACCGCGATTGCTACATATATCGAGACCATAAAGTGTAGTAAGTGTGTGTCATACAACCATCAATCAATTAGGGGCTACATCACCCCTGTACAAAACTATATCATATCAGTATCACATACATCAGGTACATCAAATAAGTATCAACAAAAGTCAGAAATCATCAGATGGTCTCCAAAAGGCTGTGCAGTCACAATCGCTGTCGTCTTACCATCGTCTACCACTATGGCACCGATGAGCTCTATGCGGATGGGGGTGGAGGAGGGGAAAAGTGAGTGTAGAGTAAGCGGCGTAAATGAAGCCAATCCTCCTCCATCGCCTGCTGAGTGTGAATAACAGAAGCGATCTGCTGCTCCAAAGTCGAAAGTCGGGCAGCAAAGTCCGGGGGTAGTGATCGAAAAGGCTGAAAAGATGAAGATGTCTGACCATGATATGGACCTAGCGATAGCTGAGCTCTCTCGAGCTCCTGGAGTCGCTGTGTATGGGACTCATGCTGATAGACAAAGGACATCAAGACGTCCTCTATGGTATGTCCCACATGGAATGGATGATATGGATCAGTGGGTGGCATCGGAGAGGAAGATGACCAAAGCAGTGGCGTACTGGTGGGATCGAATGGTGCTACATGAACAGGTGAAACAGAAGACGGAACAGATGTCATCTGGGGCATGAAAGGCATAGGCATCGGTATGTGCCCAAAAGGGTGGGCTGAAGAGCCCTCTCCAGGCCCCGCTGGAGGTACAAACGGTGGGATCTGAAAGGTGAAATCAGTATGATGTGCATCAGTGTGATGTGGTGGAAATGGTGGAACATCCTCGTCAGCAGGTATCCAACCGTGCTGAGCCTCCTCATCAGGTGGATCCATATGCTCTGCAAACAGAGCGTGCTCAGGCTCGAGGGGTACAGGGTCAAACGGAGCAATGACAGGATCAACGGGTGCAACATGCTCAACTGGGTGGTCAACAGGGATATCAGCAATCAAAGGGGGATCAACAAAAGGTGGATCAATAACAGGATCATCAGCTATCAAAGGAACATCACCAATAGGTGGGTTAGCCAAAACGGGCTCAACAGGAACGTCAGCATGTACCAAGTCATGCTCATGCACAGGATCGAGAGCAGCTGCCTGCTCTGGGGCCAAGGCAGGCTCTGGGTCATCAAAAGCCATATCAAAATCAAACTCTGGATCAAAGGGATCGATAGGATCAACGGGATCAACAGGGTCCTCCATATGCTGGTCCATAGGAATATACTCAATATCGCGGTCAGGATCAAATCCTGGAGGAAAAACGGGATCCGAATCCTCAATGTCGTTGTGCTCGAACACAAAGCTCGGGATGGGTGCGGCAGAAGATGCCTGATCGGGGTCCGAGTCATGTACAAAATGCTGCGTGCTCACCTCGTGAGACGGTGCAGATGCCATAGACTCAAAGGAGTCTGGGACTGGCGAATGGGAGGGCGAGTCCTCAACTGGAGCACCAGCAATCATCAAAAGATCGCCAGCGGGAAGAGGGGCTGCATCAGGAATCTCATCCTCGTAAGGCTCGTCCTCAAAGAGATCAATGTCGCCGTCAGCCTCGGCGTCGGGTAGCAAGTCGTATGCTGGATAAGAAGCAAGGGGTATGGGAGCTGGAATCACAACCAGGGGAAGATTCTCAGCAGGATCGCCATCAATAGGCTCATAAGCACCCTCGGGTAGAGCGAAGGGCAAGGAGTCATCATCATCGGTGCTGGTGAAGTCGGAGGTATGCACCTCGTGCTCTGAAGACACAATGTCGTCCGATACTACAGGTAAAGGTCCGGTGGTATCTGAATCACCCGTGGCTGGTGAGTCCATGGGTCTGTAACATAAACACAAAATATGCACAAAAATCAGTAAATCAGGTAATCACACAAGTTACCAATTAATAATCACATAATCCTCCTAGTCCCACTAGCCTCCCAGCCTCCCAGACTATCTTTCCTAGTCCCACTAGCCAACTTTCCCAGCCTCCCAGACTGACTCCCTAGTCCCACTAGCAAACTTTCCCAGCCTCCCAGACTGACTCCCTAGTCCCACTAGCAAACTCTCCCAGCCTCCCAGACTGACTCCCTAGTCCCACTAGCAAATTCTCCCAGCCTCCCAGACTGACTCCCTAGTCCCACTAGCAAATTCTCCCAGCCTCCCAGACTGACTCCCTAGTCCCACTAGCAAATTCTCCCAGCCTCCCAGACTGACTCCCTAGTCCCACTAGACAACTACCTCGATCCATTAGATCGAGCCTCGGCCTCCCAGACCGAGCTTCAGTCTCCCAGACCGAGCCTCAGCCTCCCAGACTGAGCCTAAAAATAATAAATAAAATATGCTCAACATTTGTTTATAAAAACGGTTTGGATCTGGACTTAAGTGGTATGCAGTAAAAATGTTTTCGTGAGAGCCCTAGTGATCATAGTCTAGACTCGAGAAGGAATCCTAGTTCGCTATGATCAGGGCTCTGATACCAAGCTGTCACACCCTGGCTTTGCGGAAGCGTGGTTAATTTGGTGTGACTTCTTAATACCATAGCTTAATCATAACAAAGCTATATGAATTAAAATATGCAAGATCATCCATTAATAATAAAAATATTAAACATTGTCTTAATGGTTAACACCCAACAACCATAAACTTGTCTAAACCTTACAACCACAAACATAACATAAACATGATTCAAGGACTGTGACTTGTCCAGGAAAGAGCCACATTCCCCGAACCCTGGATGACCCTGGTGACTTATGCAGCGGAAAACAAGCCATACCGCGCCAGATCGTTAATTCCCTGAAATACATGTAAGTTGAAAAATCAACAATAATGTTGAGCGAGTTCATGCGATAGTGAGTAAACAAACCTTTGTATTTATCAAAAACCCTGGTATGTAGCAAATAAGGAAAAAGAGATCACCAATGGTTTGCAAGGCCATTGATATGTGTGAAGTGCAAGTAGGGAGACTCAAACCTAGCGGATTTATGCGTCGGGCACTAAGTCACCCCGAGGTCCGTTCAGCTGGACCTGGGGCTGGGCTCGCTACACCCAGATAGATCTACCGCTCCTGTCCCTCGGTCCTACTATGAGGATTAATGGCCTCAAGTTTCCGCCTACCCACTCACATGATCTAAGTAACAAACCTCCTTACGCTAATCATACCATGTATAAACATATTCATAATCATTGTAACATGTATTTCACCCCCGCAGTTTAGAAAACTGAAAACAGTTAAGAGAAAAGGGGGACATGAACTCACAGTCAGTGCGTAGCTAAATCAAGCACTCCAAATGTCCGAAAGTTGTGCAACGACCTACATGTGCTAATTCTATTAGACGGATGGCTGTGCTTTAGCTTCATAGTTTAATTTTCGGGAAACAGTTAGACAACTGTTCCGTGTACATAATTGGTAGTTAATCTCCTTCCCAAGGATGGGGGATTTAATACATGTGCGTTTATAATATTAAGTCTCACTTAATATATTTTATTTCTCGTTCCAAAATATAATTATTTTTCTCAAAAATAATATATTTTCTCTTCGTATAATACTTTCCAAAATAATACGTTGACAATATCCGCATTTATGAATATTTCCGGATAAGGCGTAAGTTACGTTTTGGCGGTTTAGTGGTAATAATAATTACCGTTGTAACTTATATGTTTGCCGTGTAGGCGTTGGTATTATTTTGGGTTCGTTACAGTTTGTAAATATTATTTTTACTCTAAAAATAATATTTATATATTTTCACAAAATAATCATAAACAGTGTGGTGAAAAATATATTTATTAAATAAATATTTATCACGTTTAGTTTTTGTGAAAATCCCACCTCCGATTATTTAATAAATAAAGTCATGGCGAAATATATTTTGAAAACATCTCAAAATAGTTTAACACTTGCAAATAATTCTAAGTGTTAGATTTTAGAAAAATTTCGCCAGAGTTTCCCCTGTAACTGGAGGTGGCCACGCTTTCAAGCGTATCATTTTCTTTTACAAAATCACTTCAACAATTTCTTTAATCAACCAATCAAGTTCCGATACTTCAAACCAGTTTTAACACATCGATCTTGTAGACTAGTATGTAAAATCGCATTATTACATGAACTTGTAGTTTTTCCGAAAGTCATAGTGTAGATCACCTTATATTTAGTGGATCTATGTATAAAATAGTTTAGCCTTGTAAAAACCCCGTTTTTAGAACAAATCATCCTTTACAACTTCCCGACAATTTTTGTAAGAATTGTTACTTTGTCGGATCTTTCGTTTCATAAGTGTTTATACACTTGTAGTTTGTAAAAATCATACTTGTTAACATGTCATCCAACTTTTATAAAACATGATTTTCTCGACACTTGGTTCTACGAATATACCACTTATACATACGTAGATCGGCTCGTTTTAAATACTATTTTACAAGTCAAAATACTTTTACACAAGTTCATGCTTCTCGTGTGGTGGAGTTTCACCTTTTAACCCTTGTACCAATAGAAACAAGCGTATGTCAAGATTCATGATCTTAACAAAGTCGGGTTAAACGATGATAAGAGCCACCACATTGTAGATCGGGCCTCAATAATCAACATATTCGAATACTACGACTTTTACACGCGTTATAAGCTTTTAACCAACAATATTCGAGTTTTAGTAGTCTTTAAAGATTCAAAACGCATGATTCCAACTTTTAACCGTTAAAAATCATATTAACCACTTTAGATACGATCAAGAGTGAGTTTTAAATATTATACCTCTAGCTCGGGGCTAGGAAAGAATCTAGTCGAAAATGGCGTGGATAAAAGCAAATGGGTGAGGTCCTTCAACTTCCGCTTTCTTCAAGCTTCCTTATACGTGACCCGAACACCTTGTATAAGCTTGGAATGGCAAGATCAAAAACCGGCAATGGATGTGTGTGTGTGTGTAGTTACGGCCAAGAGAGAGAGAGCAAGAGGGAGAGAGTAGAGATGTTGGTGAAAGTGTGAGAAGTATCTTGTGTTAAGTGTGGGTTTTATAGACAAAACTTGATCATCGTCCAACGGTTTCTTATGTTCTCTAGATATCCACGAAATCAAATAAAATATCAAAAACTTGTACTCCCCTTGTCACATCATGTTGGCCGATTCCATTAGGGGGGGGGGTATCCGGTTGGATCTCGATTGTTCAGTTAGAGTTCAGTTACGTTAAGTTGGTTACTTTTAGAGATTAACCCCGTTAGTTGTTTGATGCATTATAAAGCGGGTGTTAGGGTAATCAGGGACCCTAACTGGCTCAGAAAAAGGCTAATAATATTTCTGGCAATATTTTTATGTTCCGGGTATAGTCCGGTTGTTCGGTTGGATAGTAATCCGTTAAAGTGCTTAAGTAATCCTTTAAGCGTCGTAATTAATATTTTTAGCGACACAATTTATTCTGCAAAGTGTCAGGAATAATTCCCCATGTTTTGGCACTTTATTAATTAGCTAGAAGCTAGTATGCTGATAAAAGTGATGTGTTTTGTGCTTAGAGTACGTTTTAGGCACATCCAATCTCTGTATCTTATTCCTAGAAACGCATTTATACAACCCTTGTATCCCTACACACACTATGGGTGTAGTAAAATATTTCTGGCTCATTCAGGCCTTTAGAGGCAGTGTCTGCCTGATGCTGGCTATATCAGCATGTCAAATAGGTTATCCGTCCAAATGCTACTGTGCTTTTGTGCATCATGTTTGTCACTAGAGTTCAGTAGGTAAATAATGCAGTGACGGAAAATCAAAGTATGATGCAGATATGTACAAGTATCAACAATCAAGTAGCAGTTTATCAGAAATCTCAGTTAAGCACAGTAATTAGGCAACAATTAATAGTTAATTAAGTCGTACGGATACCTGGTTTTGTGAGGGTTGTCACATAGTGCTGGTCAAGGTCAAATGGAATTCAAAGAGTGGACCAGAATACACTTGGGAGCTGGAATCAGAAATGAAGCGAAAATACCCTCATCTATTCCAGTAAATCTCGAGGACGAGATTTTTCTTAAGGTGGGGAGGATGTAACAACTCTCACTAAAATCATTACTTAGGATGGTAATTATCTATTAAGGAAACTCTAATTGAGAGCACCTAAAACTCAGGGGGGGGGGTAAAACCTAGCCAACGATTATCACAATAACTCATTGTCAAAATTTTAAAATAAAATTCTGTCAAGTCAGCAAGCCTTGTCCCGAACCCAGCTACCCTATAAATAGACTGCTTCCCTTACGGACCGTAAGGGACAAGGCTTACGGTCCGTAAGCGAGGTCCAAAAATTAGTATAAATAGCAGACTTCGGGACTTGAATTCTGTCTTTGGAACGACGAAAAAACTCACTGTGGACGTCGAGTTATAGCAGAAACAATACAATTAACACACACAATTCACGAATCGCTGCCACAATCAGGGTAATAACTCGATCGCTATTACGATTCAACGTCCGATCGATTGTAACTATCCAACGATTGTTTAAGTGCTGCTCAATTTGAGCTTATACTTTGTTATTCATCGTGATTTCGACTTGAATATTTGAGTATTGTCTGAATCCGGACTATGCTCTGTTATTCGTTGTGAATCCGTTGAATTGTTAAGTATTGCACCATATTAATCGTTGTGAGGGTTTAATCTCATGAATTGCCGTAACTGCTGTATTAAGTTACTAACCCGTTTGTGTATGCATTGTTGTTTAAATTAGGTTAATCAAAGGCTAATCAGTAGGCTTATACACTGCTCGTTAAATCTGCAATGTGAGTCATTCTCTTTTTATCAACTGTTTTACAAAACTCCAAGTTATTTTTTTTAAGGTTATAATTACAGGGATTAAGTCTTTGTAATCACCAAATTACAGCCGGTATGTGGGGTTTTGTATACATTACTTGATAACCGTCACTATTGGACAATGAGTTAGCCAATGAGTGATATGACCATAGTCACAGACACCATCAGGCAAAGAGGCTACCGATGGATGTTCGAGTGGCAAGTACTGTGGGAAGTTGGTTTGATATCAGAAACATTGTAATCGCTCTTAATACTGTAAATTATAACCAATGTGTCATTTTTAGTAAAATGAATGATTCACTCAGTATTTCCCTGCTGACAAAACCTTTTTCAAACATGTTTCAGGTGATCTGTTGTGAGCAAAGAAAAAGTGCCGTGGAGCACTACAAGCTTAGAAATGTGGCTCAATGTAAATAAATAAATAAAGAAACATGTTTTGAGAAATAAAGATTTCCCAGTGAAATCACCTTATTGTAAATTATGGGATTTATCCCTGTATTATATAAACGAGCAGTTTTACTATTTAAAAGATCATGTTTTAAAAAGACTTCCGCTGTCGCCTAAAATAAATACCATGGGATTTCCTGCCTCGTGGCTCTGGTCCGGGTCAAACCGGGGCCGAGGGCCGTGACACCTGGGTCAAATTTAGTAGGATCTCCTTCAATACCCAAAGTTATTGGATAGCGGGGATGCAAAATCTTTGACCCCCTCATAAGTAAACTACTATTAATACTATGACCCGACTATTTAGGACTGTATCCCTGCTGACTCAGACTACTTAGTCGAGGGTAACGTCACCTCCAAAAGAGGGGCCTACCATAATTTGCATTAATAACTTAATTCATTATCTTTCAATAATCCGACCCTTTAGGATTGTATCCTTGCTGACTCAAACTACTGGGTTGAGGGTAACGTCGCCTTCAAAAGAGGGGCCTACTACAATAACTAAGACAATCTCTTAAACAAGTGCAAAAGTGCGAAAATAATCAAAGCTTATACTAACACACGAGTCGGATCCAAGTGATTCATCTTGTCTATCTGTTTTATTTTATTTTTACTTTTCAGCATTTAGTTAGTTTTATTTTCTTAGTTTAAAAAAAAATCTTTTCTAACATTTGATTTGATTAGACGTTGAGGATAAACCAGTACTAAAAGCTCTTGTGTCCTTGGACGACCTCGGTATCATACCAACACTATACTACGTCCACGATGGGTGCACTTGCCCATATGTGTGTCTAGTGTTAGTAAATATCGTGTTTTATAAATTTAAAACTTGGCTAAAGTGTAAAAAGGGCTTAAAATATATACCTAAAATATATATACACTAACATGCATCAAGTTTTTGGCGCTGCTGCCGGGGACACAAGGATTTTAAGAAAGCTTAAAATCGACGGCCTAATCTACTTTTTAAAACTTTATCAAAACGCGCGCACATTTTTCTGCATTTTAGTTTAGTTTGCATTTACAGTAGCCTAAACACGGGGCCGTGTTCACTGAACACGGGGCCGTGCTGCATATTTTTCATTAAACGCCCAGATACAGAGTCTGAACACGGGTCCATGTCCACTGAACACGCCCACGTGCCCAACGAGACCAGTAACTTTAATTAAAACGCCCAGATACATACCCTGAACACGGGGCCGTGTCCACTGAACACGGGGCCGTGTCCAGCCTCTGTTTTCGTCTTTATTTTTGTTTTCTGGTCCCGAGACTCAGTTGTGGTCTGTTGAGTGATTCTTATGGATCAATACTCAGGAGGCTACAACTACACCTATGAGGAGGATGATTATATGAGAGACTATTGCACTAATTGTGGTAACCCACACTCGGCACAATATCGTAACTCATTTCAACCATCCACTTCATACAACTATTATGAGGAGCCCAGGTACGAGCCATCGACTTCATACACTTCCAATGAAGACCAAAGGTATGAACCTTCTCCCTCATACTCATATTTTGATGAACCAAGGTATGAACCTTCATACTCATACTTTGAGGACTCAAGATATGAGCCACAACCTTCATACACTTATTATGAGGAACCATGGCATGAACAACCCACCTCATATGAGTACTATGGAGAACAAAATTTCGACCCTTATCCATCATATGCTTATAATGAAGAACAATGGTGTGAACCATCTACTTCATATGGGTACTATGAGGATCCAAGGATCGAACAACCGGATTCAAACCATGAGGATCCCGATCCATACTCTATCACCGAAATAGCCGATAGGATAATAGAAAAACTCAAATTATCGAAAGATGCATAAAAGAATCTCGCGCAAGGGAAGAGGAGTCCCGCGTAAGAAAAGAATTAAATAAAGAAACGATAGATGAAGAGTTAAAAATGGAAGAACAAATAAGTGAAAAACCGACACATGAGCTAGATAACGAAAGATGTGAGGCCGATAACGTTAAAATTCAAGAACAATCTAATTTTGAAGAAATTAATCTCTTGTCACCTTCTTTTGAAAATCATTGTTTAGTATCAACTCATGCTAAGTTTTTAAAAGAGTTAAATACTAACACTAAAATTGAAGAAATGGTAAGTGTTAAGTTAACTGATGATCAAACTTCACTAATAAAAGAAGATCCTTTTGAAATTAACATTACACCGGTTCCATGTTTCTTTCAAAATTCATTTATTAGTAATATCACCATTGATAAAGATCTTTGTGTTAACTTAATGCCTAACTACCTTTTTGAAAAATTAAGTATTAGTGATTTTTCTCCACTTCAAATACCCATTTTTCTATCTAATCGGAAAGTAATAAAATCAATCGGTGTGGTTGAGGATGTTTTGGTTCAAACAAATCAAATGGTTATTCCAACTGACTTTGTCATCCTCGATGACGCTCCTTTATTGTTGGGACGACCTTTTGTGAAAACTCATGAAGCTTTGAAAAACCGGAAATTTAACAATCTACCTCTTCAGTTAGGGGCATTCAAAAGGAGCATAGATCTTGAGCGTTCAATGAAATATCCTTTTGGCAATAATGACCCCCTAATTGAAGATGAAGATGAGCCACCCGATACAAGTGAAGAAGTTGACCACTTTGTTGAAGAAGAGGCCGCCATAGAACAAACCTTTAAAGTTCTTGATCTAGATGAGCCACAAAATAAGGTGTCTCCTAAAGACCCACCCATTGAGCTCAAAGAACTTCCGAAAGGTTTGGAATATGCTTTTCTAGACAAAGATGGTAATTTACCTGTAATTATTTCGTCTAAATTAAGTAGTGTAGAAAAAGAAAAATTAATCAATCTTCTTAGAAAACACAAAAATGCGATCGCTTGGAAGCTTGTAGATATTAAAGGAATAAATCCTTCCATGTGCACGCACAAAATTTTAATGAACGATGACTACAAAACAGTAATACAACCACAACGTAGAGCAAATCCAAATGTGCAAGAAGTGGTTAAAAATGAGGTCATCAAACTACTTGACGCCGGACTAATCTATCCTATCTCCGATAGTCCATGGGTAAGTCCCGTCCAAGTAGTCCCGAAGAAAGGAGGTATGACGGTAATTGTGACACCTGGGTCACTGAGACCATCAAACAAATACCAAGCCAATGAAATATTGTATTTCATGCTTGGGATCTGTATAAAAATGTGTATCTTTTGCACATATAAACTCTTGTTCGGTTTTAAGCCCTAAATCGCTTTCTAGAAGGTTATACGCGCGCTGATGCGTAAATATAACCAGTTTAATGCAACAAACACTCCGGAATAGTGAAATAGGCTTAACATACCTTAAATAACCTTTACATAACTTAGAAATAAGTTTTGAAGGCTTTGGTATGGCAAAATCAAGTTAATTCGCTTACAGGGACTAAATTTGACAAACTGCGAAAGTATGCCAATTTGAACTGTAACAGACATTCTGGAACATGACCATAAGTTAAACACACCTTAAAAATCCTTTACATAGCTTAGAAATAGGCTTTGAGGTGTTCGGTGTGCTAAAATAAACTTTTGGATCATTCAGGGACTAAAAGTGTCAAAAAGTGCATAAGTTTGCACTTTCGCGCATAACTTACGTTCTGAATACATCCGGACATCCAAAAATTTATGTAAGCATTATAATATTATGCCTTAGTGTCTGGCATGAGAAAAATCCATTCGTCGCGCAATTTGGATCGTTTTTCGCGCTTATGCGCATTCCGTCGTAATTAAGCAAACATCGCGATCGTACGGCCAAACGAACCAACATCTGGCATATTTTTGAGCATGTTTCATGTCCTCAATGTTTAGGCATCATTTTAGGGCCTTAAGGATTGCTTAACGGGCCTTGAACGTGTCGGAAATGGCCTTAAACCATAACAGGGACCTAAACTGTCATTTTTGAAACTTGGCTTCTGATCAGAACCTCCAGGCGACCCGCGTAAGCCTAGGGGCAACCTTTACACCGGGCCGCGTCAGCCCTGCAGATGCAGAAACTCGTTTTTCTTGCTGAAAATGGCCTTTCGAGCATCCAAGGGGCAACTCCTCTTCACAATCTCTGGTGTTGGGGCCACTTTTTGATACCGCAACATTTTGACAAGTGTAAGAATGAGATCAAGGCACGATATTCAAGAAACGATCCTAACGGTCTTGCTTTTCCTATAAATACCCCCCCCATTTTGGTTAAAACCCACAAAATCTGATCTAAAGCTCTAAGTTGAGGCCTTTGCTTCATACCTGAGCTCCTGGATCGAGATTAGCTTTCGGGGACCCTTCGTAAGTGTTCTTTCGTTCTTTTATCGCTTTTCGAGTGCTAAAGTCAAACTTTGTTTGACTTTCTGCGTTGACCAGCTTATGGTCAACACAAAGTTCGTTGGAACTTCATAACGTTAGCGTGATCACGATGGTTATAGTCCACAGTGACGATACCTACTGATTACCACGTTATCTAGGCTCAGTGACGAGTCGTAGTTTCGGCCAAAATGCGCATTCTTGCGTATTTTGTAAGCAAACTACTCGTGGATACCAAAACCATTTGTTTTGATACCAAACCTGTTTTCTAAACTTAGTTAAGCATGTTCTAACATGCTTAGCTCGTCACTTTTAGTATAGTGCTTATATAGGGTCGTAAGGTAAGCGATCTAAACAACCGCTTATACTTTTGAACCCGACCCATTTGGTCGATCATTAGGATCCGACCAAACACATTAGGTGACCATAGTTGTATAGGGAATAACCTTCCGAGGTTATACCTTATGGCGACGACGTTAGGCGTTCCAAACGCGTTTTACGCGAACGACGCGTTAAGGTAGCATAAGCTACCTAAACGGGTCGTAATGGGTCGTAAGCACTTAGGTTAGGTTTCATTTTAGTATGAAGGCTTTGTTAAACCATATTACACGAGTCTCCATACTCGTTTGGTTTACAAACCCTCATTCTATCCAAATCCTCCGATTTAGGTCCTGTATATTAACATAGTTACCTATATTAGGTGCCGTTTGATATCCGTGATCTCTAGCATTATTTGGTTGTTATACAAGGATTTCAAAGCAATCTCAGGTGAGTACATAGACCCCTCTTTTACTGTTTTCCAAACTGTTTTGGGGTGAAACACATGTGCCTACTTGTTACTTTCATGCTTTCCTGTTTTCACATCATATACTTGTTATGTTCATTAGTACATTTATAGTACACGATTTCAATACATTTTATGCTAGGTATGCCCATTGTGTGCATACTTAGTACATCACTTTACAATACATTTTATGCTATGTATGCCCATTGTGTGCATACTTTGTACACCACTTTACAATACATTTCATGCTATGTACGCCCATTGTGTGCATACTTAGTACATTGTTTTACATTGCATTTCTGTTGCACATGCTCACCCAGCATGTGAACACATTATACTACATTTTGAACCGTTGTAACCATTTGACTATGTGAACCGTCTTAACCCTTTGGTTATATGAACCGTTTGTAACTATTGAACCGAGTGAACCTGTTGTATCTGTTGACATGATTTACATTTGACAATAGACATTTGACTATACATAACCATTTCTACAATTGTTAAACATTTTATCTTGATGGTTTGGTTTGAGTAAGTGATCTAAGTAACGAGGCGTGTGTAATATGATACAAGCATGGTGGATACGCCGCTGGTACTTCCTATATATAAGTGTTTGTATGGTATTACATATCGTAGCGTTATGTGAATCATTTCAATTTGAGACATATAACATTTTATACAAATAACACACTTTTCACAAGACATTGATTTACAAACAACTTATCTTATACAAACTCATTTTACATGGTTATTCATTCAACCATATAGTATTCTCTTATTTATATACATATCATCTGATCTTATCGTTTTTCAAATGATTTACAAGACAAAGCAAATTACAAGGTTCATGACTAAACATTTTCTCAAACATAAGTCATGAATTCTGTTTTCACATAACCTATGTATCTCACAAGCATTTTTATGCTGACGTACCTATTTTCACATGTGTTTTCAAGAGATGATGCATAGGACTTATCAAGACATACTTAGGCGGACATGTGCCTTAGTGACTTAAAACGAGACAAGAACTAGTTAACTTATGTTATGTACTCTTTGGTTCTTGTTTAAAACAATATAAGCTTTCATGTTTGATTAATAAAACGAAACTTCAATTGCCACGGATTTGAAACAATTAATTCTGTTACAACACTCCCCGACGTTTCCGCCACGTTTTGTATGTTCTTCGTGGTCGGGGTGTGACAGAAGAGTTGGTATCAGAGCCAATGGTTATAGGGAATTAGGTTATTAGTAATGCTTTGACCTAGTCTATAACCTTCCTAGGACCCTAACTCGAGTTTACTTGCGTTTAGTCATAAAACAATATCGTTACCTATCCTTAGGCGACGACCACAACAAGAACATAAATTTCAAAACCGCTTTGAAAACTAATCATCTGTTCTAGGATGATTGATTACTAGGTTTTGAACCCTCTGTTATAAGGTTTTGAACCCTTTTGAATTTTCAAAACTCTCGTCAAAGTTTTGGGTCCTAAATAGTGTGAACACGTGCAAACTGGAAGAGTGAATGGCTGTACCCTGGGTTTTCTGTCTAAGGCTAGAGTGTTCGTACAAATCCACATAATCGGACCAGTCACTCTTACCTGGGAACTCTTGGGGTGAGTGTCCACTTATAGGCGAGCATGTCTTCGCGATACACTATGAGGATCTATTTGCTTTGATTCAGCCTTTGTGTTGTTTGCTCGCTTCGTGGTTCAAACAAATGACCATCAACCATGATTATGGTCATTATAACATCCTATTCTTACCCAATGCCATTTCATTTGTTTTCTTTCTTGTTTCTATTTTAGAATGCCTCCTCGACGCGAAAACCAGATAGCGACTGCCGAACTGGCAGAAATCATTGCGCAGCAAATGGCTGCTCAATTCCCAAATCTCTTTGCTCAATGGAACCAAGCCAACAACAACAATAATGCCCCCTGCAACTTCAAGACGTTCAACTCGGCTAAGCCATCAAAGTTTTCTGGGTCTCAAGGAGCGACTGCACTTCTGCAATGGTTTGAGAGTTTAGAGAGCACCTTCAGACATGTTCAATGTCCAAACGAGCGAAAGGTAGAATTTGCATCTAGCGTCTTTGAGAAACGAGCTTTGACATGGTGGAATGGTGTGATGAGAGATAGGGGTGCCGATGTGGCACTGGATCAAACATGGCAAGAGCTTCGAGCTCTGATGATGAAGGAATTCTGTCCTCGTCACGAGCCTTGGAAACGGAGTTCGACGATCTTAAGCAAGTTAGCGGTGAGCATCGAGCCTACATGGATTGTTATGAGGAGTTAAGTTTGTTATGCCCGAATATGGTTACGCCTTTGGATAAGGCAATCGAAAAGTACATTGATGGCCTCCCTGACTCAATACAAGACATTGTGATAGGTAGCAACCCTACTACAGTTAGACAGGCCATTGAGCTATCTGCAAACTTGACTGAATCAAAGATCAGGAAAGGTAAACTTTTCCGAAAAGGTGACAAGAAACCGGTCGAGGAATCGAACCCAATCAAGGAATCAAAGACCATGGATGAACAGACTAGATCCTCTAAGAAGTCAAAGAAGCGAAAGACTTCTCAGAACTTCGCCATGGTTACTCACAATGGTCAAGCCGTCCCCAACCAACCAGCTCAACCCCCTGCTAGGAAACCATACAATGGAACTGCACCCTTGTGCAACCAATGTAGCCTCCATCATCATGCCAATGTAATGTGCCGCAAATGCCAGACTTGTGGACTTATAGGCCATACAGCAAGAGTCTGCCCAGCTGCAGCTGCGCCAAACCAAACTGGCAACAATCCTGCTCAAGGTCGTTTTCTACCAGGTTCTTGTTTCAACTGTGGCGAGATGGGTCATTTCCGAAGAAATTGCCCAAAGCTTGCTAATACAAATCCAGCACAAGGATGAGCATCTGACCGACCAAAAGACAACATCGTTTAGAAATAATCACGTCTTATGTATTATTTTCTTTGTTGTCAAGATCCATAAAACAGCTGTTATCATTGTTTATAAATAAATCTTTTATTTACATTGCAATGTATTTATGTGGTTGTATGTATAAAGAACATATCCCCTACAATACCTACAAGCGAGGAATCGTATTCCTTGAAAAGCAAACTACCCCCCAAAATTTTTCCATCTTATGATCCCTTGTATTTTCCCACGAAATTCCTAAGTACCCGTTTATTCTAAGGAAACGAAGTACAAGGCGCAAGTTACAACACAAGACGAATACCCAAAGTACCACTGTAAATCCTCAATAGTGTACCTAGGGGTATTTCCGTAAATCCTAAAATTAATGTGTTCCTTAATTCGAATATTACGTTTCTTTGAAAACAAAATCGAATTTTTGGGAGATCTTCCTATCTTTTCAGATAGATCCCAGAGGACATTGCAGCCCATCGACTGGTTTCCATATCCATTCTCAATCGCTAACAAATTAATAACAAATTAATAACCAAGTTAAACAACTATGTGATTATGTGCTTATGTGTTCCTTTATATGTTTTTGGTGTAATCCAAGTTTTTGTTATCCAAATCCTCGTAGAATCTTTGATGTGTGTAGAATGCAACATATAAATTACATCAAATAAGGCATAAAACTAACCCTTTTTAAGTACTAATGTTGGAAAAAGAGTGTTTTTGTCTTCCTTTTGTATTTTCAGGATGAAATGAGCTCAAATTCACAAAAGAAGCAAAAAGACAGCTAATTCTAACATAAATACAAGAAAAGGAGTAAAAGTAGACTGCCCGAACCCCCAACGGCATCCTCCAAAGCAAAGAAGAGAAAACAGAAGCCTGAACACGCCCCGTGCTCAGCCAGCACGGGGCCGTGCCCAAGAAGCAGCAAAAAAGACAAACTTGTAGAAGCTTCTATTGCCCACCACGGGGCCGTGTCCAGTGAGCACGGGGGCGTGGCGAAAGTACAACAGGCGCATTAATTGTAATTGCGAATTACAATTAATGAAGAGAGAGAGTGTCAGACGGGCACGGGGGCGTGTCCAGCGGACACGGGGCCGTGCCCAGCCTTCTGTTCAGCCTATAAATAGGAGTGCTTGGTTTCATTCCAACTCATCCCTTGGCACGCCACCTCTCTCACACTTCATCCACCACCCACCACCATAACACCATCATCCACCATCATCATCCATTGTCCATCGTAGAGTGTGTGAGTCGTCTTGGGATCCAAGATTGATAGTAAGAGTTCTTGACAATCAAGGCCATGTTTGCCTAAGTTTCTTACATCACTTGGTGAAGACAAGTGTTTATTATAATACTTTTTATTTTTAATCTTTTGCACTTTTTATTTGGTTTTGTATTAATGACTTTAATAACTAGTTGCTTATGTTGAAGGTGATCTTTCCTTATCGTTTGTCCGTGGTGTCTTGGCATTATTTTACTGTCTATATAAAATAAAAGATTTTCACCATTCATATCTCCACGGTCTATATGGAGGTATGTTGGCTACCTGGTCGGGGGTTAAGGGAACGGTTTGGTAAGGGTCTTGCCCTTGTTCAGCGTTTAGAGGTCCTGCAAGGGACCTGGGTCAAATTTAGTAGGATCTCCTTCAATGCCCATAGGTATTGGATGGCGGGGATCAAAACTCTTTGACCCCCTCATAAGTTAACTACTATTAATACTATAACCCGGCTATTTAGGACTGTATCCCTGCTGACTCAGACTACTTAGCCGAGGGTAACGTCACCGCCAAAAGCGGGGCCTACCATAATTCGCATTAATAACTTAATTCATTATCTTCCAATAATCCAACCCTTAAGGATTGTATCCTTACTGACTCAAACTACTGGGTTGAGGGTAACGTCGCCTTCAAAAGAGGGGCCTACTACAATAACTAAGATAATCTCTTAAACAAGTGTAAAAGTGCGAAAATAATCAAAGGTTATACTAATACACGAGTCGGATCCAAGTGATTCATCTTGTCTATCTGTTTTTATTTTATTTTTATTTTTCAGCATTTAGTTAGTTTTTATTTTCTTAGTTTAAAAACATTTTTCTAACTTTTTGATTTGATTAGACGTTGAGGAATTACAGGTACTAAAAGCTCTTGTGTCCTTGGACGACCTCGGTATCTTACCAACACTATACTACGTCCACGATGGGTGCACTTGCCCATATGTGTGTTTAGTGTTAGTGAATATCGTGTTTTATAAATTTAAAACTTGGCTAAAGGTGTAAAAAAAGGGCTTAATTATACATTAAAAATATATTACACTACACACGCATCAATCTTCTATATCTACGAATAAGGGATTATAATGTACTACTCCATAATTAGACCCCTTGAGTGGCCTAGTTAAACAGATTGATCCAAAAATCTGGTTAGGAATATCATGTGATGATATAGCTGGAAAGACTCCTTGGTGGTCTAATTAAAGAGATCATCTGTCGATCTAATCAAAAGGACCCTATGGTAGTCTAGTCACCCTCATCACAGGTTTGATTTTCCTCCCTTAAACATTACAAGACAAACTGTGCGGACTATGCAAGGAATTACGTAATTATGGATGCATACATAATTATGGAATTTAGTGCACAGAAACCACAGCGAGCTTTGTCATGTGCCTAGAAGTTAACTCTATTCATTTCCATTTCTGAGGAAGCACCCGTTGAAAAGAACTCCGTTTGTTGATTTTCGTTTTTGAAGATTGTCCGTTGAGGAAATGAATATCCGTTTGATTATCCTTTTCATTTCCGTTTATGAGGAAGCACCCGTTGAAAATAACTCCGTTTGTTGATTTTCATTTATGAAGATTGTCTGTTGAGGAAATGAATATCCGTTTGATTATCCTTTTCATTTCCATTTCTGATGAAGCACCCGTGGAAAATAACTCCGTTTGTTGATTTTCGTTTCTGAAGATTGTCCGTTGAGGAAATGAATATCCGTTTGGTTATCCTTTTCATTTCCATTTCTGATGAAGCACCCGTTGAAAATAACTTCGTTTGTTGATTTTCGTTTCTGAAGATTGTTCGTTGAGGAAATGAATATCCGTTTGATTATCCTTTTCATTTCCATTTCTGATGAAGCACCCGTTGAAAATAACTCCGATTGTTGATTTTTGTTTCTGAAGATTGTCCGTTGAGGAAATGAATCCCCGTATGTTTATTCCTTCATTTCCGTTTCTGAAGAATACTCGTTAAGGAAATGACAGGATTATGCCTTGTATATCTGGTGGTTACTTGACACAAAGTCACAGATGGACTCCTACGAATAAATTTCGGGACGAAATTTCCTAAAGTAGGGGAGACTGTGACACCTGGGTCACTGAGACCATCAAACAAATACCAAGCCAATGAAATATTGTATTTCATGCTTGGGATCTATATAAAAATGTGTATCTTTTGCACATATCAACTCTTTTTCGATTTTAAGCCCTAAATCGCTTTCTAGAAGGTTATACGCGCGCTGATGCGTAAATATAACCAGTTTAATGCAACAAACACTCCGGAATAGTGAAATAGGCTTAACATACCTTAAATAACCTTTACATAACTTAGAAATAAGTTTTGAAGGCTTTGGTATGGCAAAATCAAGTTAATTCGCTTACAGGGACTAAATTTGACAAACTGCAAAAGTATGCTAATTTGAACTGTAACAGACATTCCGGAACATGACCATAAGTTAAACACACCTTAAAAATCCTTTACATAGCTTAGAAATAGGCTTTGAGGTGTTCGGTGTGCTAAAATAAACTTTTGGATCATTCAGGGACTAAAAGTGTCAAAAAGTGCATAAGTTTGCACTTTCGCGCATAACTTACATTCTGAATACATCCAGACATCCAAAAATTTATGTAAGCATTATAATATTATGCCTTAGTGTCTGGCATGAGAAAAATCCATTCGTCGTGCAATTTGGATCGTTTTTCGCGCTTATGCGCATTCCGTCGTAATTAAGCAAACATCGCGATCGTACGGCCAAAAGAACCAGCATCCGGCATATTTTTGAGCATGTTTCATGTCCTCAATGTTTAGGCATCATTTTAGGGCCTTAAGGATGGCTTAACGGGCCTTGAACGTGTCGGAAATGGCCTTAAACCATAACAGGGACCTAAACTATCATTTTTGAAACTTGGCTTCTGATCAGAACCTCCAGGCGACCCGCGTAAGCCTAGGGGCAACCTTTACGCGGGCCGCGTCAGCCTTGCAGATGCATAAACTCGTTTTTCTTGCTGAAAATGGCCTTTCAAGCATCCAAGGGGCAATGCCTCTTCACAATCTCTGGGGTTGGGGTCACTTTTTGATACCACAACATTTTGACAAGTGTACGAATGAGATCAAGGTACGATATTCAAGAAACGATCTTAACGGTCTTGCTTTTCCTATAAATACCCCCCTGTTGGGATTGAACCGTACCAAAGGAACAGATAATAAAAGCCAAAACTGGATCACAGCAGTAGATTCAAAATAAGCAGATGTCTGGTTGTAAGTCTCTCCCCTTGAAAGTGGTTTCAACATCTGCTGACCTCCTATCTGCTGATCATGCAATCTGCTGACCTATAACTGCTGACCTAGACAAAGTCTGATAGAAGAACTAAAGCTCTGCTGCTCAATCTACTGCCTTGGTTCAAGCTCTGCTGATCATGACAAGTACTGCTGGGTTCACAGCTGTGGAAGGATGTAACAGCAGTTTATGTTTAGTTTATGCATTGAAATGTAATATCAGTAGTTAGCATAGCAGTGTTTGTATAGATCAGAGGTTAGAGTTTGTTAGGGGGTTAGATGTCACTTTCATGGTGACGTCAGCTTTGATGCTCAGTGGTTTGCAAGTGCCTATAAATAGAACAGTACTCTGTACTGTTCTGTTTAGCTCATTCACCATCTTCTTTCTGCACGAACAAACACTGAGCTCAGGCTGAGGGGGAGTTTGCATATCATACACACATTGTAATCAGAGTTTAAAAATAAATTTAATCATTTGATTCTGTGTTAGAAAATATATGATTGATAGCATTTCTTCTGTTTGATTGTGAAAAGTTTGGTTCCATTAAATTCCGCTGCACTACTCTTTCATTTGGTCATCTAAATTCAAACACAAATCACAATCAATCCAAACTCAGATCCTAACAATTGGTATCAGAGCTTGGACAGTCAAACTTGATGTAACAATCATTTTGACGTAAATAGTTCAGCTCGAAATTGTTGATACTGATCGTTTATTCGTTGTGTTGAAAAACAGAGTAAGGTTTAATCACCGATAAAGTTGATTAATCAGTACCTGTAAAACAACCGGAAAGATGTCGCAATCTCAAGATGATAAAAATAACATTGGCTCTTTGTTTAAACCACCTATGCTGAAAAGAAATGAGTACAACATCTGGGAGCGAAGGATGCGTCACATCCTCGCTCAACAAAACACTGGATGTTGGAGGTCTGTCGTTTTCGGTCCTCATGTTCCTATGGTGCCAAGCGCAGAGGACGCCAAAAAATCCGTTCCTAAACCAACTGAAAATTATACTGAATTGGATTTTCAGAAGTTTGAACTGGATGCCAAAGCGTTTAGCATCATAGCCTCTGCACTCCCCAACGAAATCTATGCTGGACTGTTACATTGTGACAGTGCAAAAGAATTGTGGGATGCATTGAAGGAACAGTTCGGAGGAACAGAGGAGGTTATCGAAAACAATAGGGAAATTCTGAATCAGCAGTATGAAACGTTTTGTCACATCAAAGGGGAATCACTAACCCAACAATTTCAACGTTTCAGCTGTCTCATCAGTGAGCTAAGGCTTGTTAAGGTTACATTTCCAAATGCAACCCAAAATAGCAGGTTCCTTAGATCACTTCTAGAAAAATGGGACACAATTGTTTTTGTCACCAGGAATTCAGCTGAATTCAAAGATCTGACCCTGACCCAACTCCATGGTAGACTCCTGACCTACGAAAGGGAGTTGAACCAAAAAAGGAGGTTGCAAGAGTCTGGTAAAGTTGCTGATGATTATTCATTCGACAGCACAGCTCTGTTTGGTCAGGAAGAATCTGGCAGTAGTAGTAAGGATCAGAGTTATGATCATTTTATTGACATAACAGCTGGGGGTAACTTCGTCAACTCTGATTCTCACTCTACAAATTATGCTTTCACAGCAAATACTGAGAACCAGATGTCAGATAATTTGTGTTTTGAGCTGAATGATTTGCAACACTTTGATCCCACTGACTTAGAGGAGATGGACATCTTGCATCAGTTGGCCTTGCTTAGTGTAAGAACAAGCAAGTTCTATAAAAGAACAGGGAGAAAATTTCCAGGGCTTCATGGAAATTTAATGGTGGGGTTGGATAAATCGAAAATCAAGTGTTACAAGTGTAGTAGGCTAGGTCACTTTGCTAGAGAATGTAGGAGTCAAACTACTGGTCCCATAATAACTCACCCTAGCACAAATCCTAGACCACAACAACAAAACACTGTGCACTATACCCAATATGCCCCAGCAGCACATGTTAACACTGCTCATTATGCTGCAACCCCTGTGCTGGTGCATTATGTTCAAACCACTGTTCCACAAATTCAGTATGTTCAAGCCCCTGTCCCTCAGGCACAAGCGTAACCTGCTGCACCTCAAACAACTGCTCCAACTGTGACACAACCAGATCAGCAAAGCTTTTTCACACAAGGCTTTGTTGATTGGAGCAGCATGCCTGAAGAGCTTAGTGATGAAAATTTTGCTCTATATGCTTCTAATGATGCTTGTAATGATGAATTTTGTTTGATGGCATTAGAGTCAATACCAGAAGGGGATGAAGCTGAAGGTGAACAGCTAAGTGCTGAAACAGTTGATGAAGTTGCTGAAGCAGTGGTTACTGCAGTTGCTGGTGAACTACTACTGGAAGAAAATTCAGAAACCCTGATTGAACCACTGACCGACCCTTGGTCCAAAGAAGACAAAGAGGAAGAAGAGCCGAAGAAAGCTGGTGATAAAGAAGAGAGAGCTGATGAAGAAGATAATCATCAATGTGATTGTGCCATGATGGCTGCTGCTAAGGTATCACCTCAAGTTCTTGAAAAACTGTGTTTAGACAACTGTATTATTGCATTTGCTAACATTAAAGAGGTGAATGAAAACCTTAGAGATAAAATCTTTTCTGATGAGGTCAAATTTGAAAAGTCATTGAAAGAACTTAAAAACAAATTGGCTGAAAAAGATAAAGAGCTCAGCAGTTTGAAAGAAGAACAAAGCATAACCAAAACTCAACTCCAAACTATGGTAGAAAAATACCAAGTTTGCAAAAAGGAGTTAGAGTCTACCCAGATCACCTGTGAAAGGTGTGTGGAGTCTTGCAAAGGGTATGAGGTTATGCTTGAGAAACAGCTTAAAAGCAATGTCAAGTTTGGTATAGGTCATAGAAAATATGATGACATTGCAAGCACTGCTGCAATGCAAGCTGTTTCTTCTGAAATCATACCAACCAACAAAAATGGCCAAGAGGTTAAAATAACCGACAAACTTGGTAACAAAATTACTCTGGAAAGATCTGTGGGATCCTCAACTTTTGAGGAAATTGAGAAATACCAATTTAAACCCACATGGTCTGATGAGTGTGATATCCTTGAAAATTTCAAACCAATGGATTTCACAACCACTGATGGTGTAAAAGCTCCAAAAGCAAGAGTCATTCCTATCAAAGATATCCCAACAGAGGTTCAAAACTCTGTTGCAAAGGAATCTGAGAAAAGGAAGAAAAGAGAAAAGATCAAAAACTTGTTTTGTGAATTCTGTGAAAAGAAGAATCATCTAACAAAAGATTGTTTTCATCTAAAAGCATATGATATAAACAAAACAAGCAACATTTCACTTGCTGCCAGCTGCACCATCTGTGGTAAAAATAACCACAAAACTAAGGAATGTGTGTATCTCAAAAACTTTGATGAAAAGAAGAAAGAGTACACTGCAAAAACATCCTTAAGTTCATCAGCATCATCTGTTAAGTTCACCAAGAAACAACCACTGTTCATCCCTGTCCAAACTACTGTCACAAAACAGCTGAACCAAACATCTGTTGAAAGGGATGTACAGGTGACAGATGCACCTCCAGCCAATCAATTCAGAAAAGGCAAGGAAAAAGCATCATACCAAAGGATTCCACACGTTTATGAGACTTACAAAAAGCCCTCTAAACCAAAAGTGAACAGGCATCCTTTTGGTTATCAACAGATGATAGGTCAAGACCCTCAACAGTGGTTAGAGAAATACATTCCCAAAAATGTACAAACCCCTGAGCTAACCACTGTCCATGCATCTGCCTACATCCCAGACACTGTTGAGACCCCATCCAAAGCCCTGTTGGCTTTGGAAACCTTTTTGAACTAATCCTTTACTTCATGTACAGGGAGCTTCTGCATGCTTAGATAGTCTTTGGTATGTAGATAGTGGAGGCTCCAGACACATGACAGGATATAAAGCCCTTCTTCAAGATTTCAAAATTCATGGAGGGGGTGATATATCCTTTGGTAATAATAGTAAGGGAAAGGTTCTGGGGTCTAGTACTGTAAAGTCTGGAAATGTAAAATTTGAAAATGTCAATCTTATTGATAATCTGAAATTCAACCTCCTAAGTGTGTCTCAAATGAGTGATAAAGGGTTTGGATCATTCTTCACAAAGGATTGTTGTAGGATTGTCGGACCAGAAATGGTTAGTAAGATTGAAGCAATAATCAAGAAAGGCTCAACAAAACTTGTTGCTCAAAGAAGTGGCAATGTTTATGTTGTTGACATGTCAAGAGAGTGTCCCAGAGCTGATGCCTGTCTGTTCTCAGCTGTCACAGCCCCCGATCCCTATCTCCCGGGAACGGGCGGCCGTGAGCCAGTTTCGGTGGTATCACATTTATTTATCCAATTTGGCAGCGGAAATTTTCATCAGGACCGTAGTTAGGAAATATTTTAATCAGAGTAAACCACCATGTTTTATAACATTAAACATATGGGTAAAACCCAAGTTTTCAATACACACATTTCATAGGAATAAATCCTATTTATTTAATAAAAACATCCATTTTATTCTTAGGTAATTTTATTGCCACTTTTCCAAGCCTTCAGTGCTGTCCAGCTGGCTTCTATTTGGCTTTCACATATTGTTACCTGAAACGCGTTTTAAAAACATTTTGTCAGTGGGAAATACTGGTGAGTGAATCCCAGTTTAATCAAGTTTAAATAAAAATTCACAGTGAACAGTATTGAGGGCGCATCCGCAATTACATTTGTTTCCAAGTTATATCAATTACCACCACACGGTACTGTCGTTCCGACTTATGGTCATGTTACTCCTTTACCAGGTGGTAACAAATTTTGTATACAAAACCCCAAATTTACCGACTGTAATTGTATTCTTACAAATACTCAATAACTGTTATTTGCATGGAAATTCAAGGTTTTGTAAAAACAGTTAACAAAAAGATTTACAAAAAGTGGATCAACTCACATTGCTGTCTTAGGTGATTCTTTAGGGTTTCCTGGTGAATATCTATAATTTACACAAATGTACGTGTGTTAGTATAATAACCCATTTTAACATTAGTAATACCCTCCCCGAGACGGCATTCCAACGACTACGTCGGGCAGAACCACGACAGCCGTTACGGAACCCTAGATCAATCGGGCAGCGTATCTAATACGTCTCCAGGGGTTATAATACTTACATCGTAGCAGAACCTCGCTATTTTAGGGGGTATAATACCCGGCTATAATAACACTACTACAGAAATTGTGATTGAGAATCGAAAATTGAACGAGCAGACTGAAGGCCCGTTGCCTTCTATTTATAGTTGTGAAATCTGGTTCCCACGCGGCCCGCGTGACATTTGGGCAGGGCCTACGCGGCCCGCGTCAATCTCGGTCAACGGACTAGCTTGTCCGGCTCACCCCCTAGACTCGCCACGATGATGACACGTGTCATCACCGGGCTGCGCCACTATCTTGGTCGCTCGCGGCCCGCCTTCACTTAATCAAACATGTACGCGGCCCGCCTGGACTTATGATTTAAGAGAAGTCTGGTCACCAACTTGCGCGGCCTGCATGAACTTGAGGTGAGGCCCTACGCGGCCCGCCTCAGCTTAATAATTATTGTTTTTATTTATTTTATATAGTATAATCTATCTTGGGGCTCGGTTTTCACATACGGGGTGCATATAAAGACACATTGAGATATTTAAAATATATTAGGGTGTCGGAATTATTATGAGGATGTCTGTTTTACCGAGGGTTGTTATATCCTCCCCACCTTGTTTTAGAGCTCGTCCTCGAGATCTACTGGAACAAGTGTGGATATTTCTTTTGCATTTCGGATTCAAGCTCCCACGTGTACTCGGGTCCTCTTTTGGAGTCCCACTTTACTTTGACTAGAACTAGTCTTTTGTGCTTGAGATTCTTAATTTTCCTATCTTCAATTTGCAGAGGCTTCTCCACAAACTTGAGTTGTTCATTAACCTCTATATCCTTAAGAGGTACTACGAGTGATTCATCAGCTAAACACTTTTTGAGATTAGATACATGAAACACATCATGTATTCCTGCCATTTCCTCTGGCAGTTGTAGCTGATAGGCTACCGGTCCTATTCTTTTAAGAATTTTGAAAGGTCCAATATACCTGGGACTAAGCTTTCCTCTTTTGATGAATCTTACCACTCCTTTCCAGGGAGAGACTTTCAATAATACTTTATCTCCCACTTGAAATTCTAATGGTTTGCGTCTGTTATCAGCATAGCTCTTTTGGCAATCTCGTGCTGTTTTCAGTCATTCCTTGACTTCAATGATTTTATCAGTTGCTTCTTGTACTATTTCGGGTCCAGATAATTGTTTTTCCCCAATTTCTGCCCAACAGACTGGGGTTCTGCATTTTCGTCCATAAAGTGCTTCGAATGGTGCAGCATTGATACTTGTGTGATAACTGTTATTATAAGAAAATTCTATTAAAGGTAAGTGTTCGTCCCAATTACCTCCAAAATCAATTACACAAGCTCTAAGCATGTCCTCCATTGTCTGAATTGTCCTTTCGCTTTGTCCGTCTGTTTGAGGATGATAAGCGGTGCTTAGATTTAACCTGGTTCCCATTGCTTTTTGGAAACTTGACCAAAAATGAGAAGTAAAACGGCTATCTCTATCGGAAACAATTGATAAAGGAATGCCATGTAAAGAAACGATTTTATTTACATATAATTTGGCTAATTGTTCCATACTAAAGGTTTCCTTCATTGGTAAGAAATGAGCTGACTTGGTTAATCTATCTACAATCACCCAGATTGTATCATTACCTTTCCTTGTTTTAGGCAATTTGGTAACAAAATCCATTGTTATCAATTCCCATTTCCAAACTGGTATTTCTAATTGTTGTAACAATCCTGAGGGTTTCTGATGTTCAGCTTTAACTTGTGAGCAAGTTAAACATTTAGAAACATAAGCTGCTACATCCTTTTTCATTCCTATCCACCAGAAATTTTTCCTTAAATCCTGGTACATTTTATCACTTCCTGGATGCATCGTATATTTAGACTTATGAGCTTCTTCTAATATACGGTGACGTAAATTTCCTAATTTAGGTATCCACATTCTCTTTTTATGGAACCTCCAAATTCCATCTGTTCCTTGTTCTAATTCCTTAATCATTCCTTTTAATTTTTCAGTATCCTCCTTGATTACTGATTCTTGTGCTTTTCTAATCTGATTGTTTAAATCTACTTGTAGATTTAATTTAAGAGAACGTATCCTTTTTGGCTTTTCGTGATATTTTCGACTTAAAGCATCAGCCACCACATTGGCTTTTCCTGCGTGATACTGGATATCACAATCATAATCACTAAGTAATTCCATCCAGCGTCTTTGTCTCATATTCAGCTCTTTTTGCCCAAAAACATATCTTAAACTTTTATGATCAGTGAATATGGTAAACTTACTACCATAAAGATAATGTCTCCAAATCTTAAGGGCAAAAATTATGGCTCCTAATTCCAAATCATGGGTCGAATAATTTCCTTCATGACTCTTAAGCTGTCTAGATGCATAGGATATAACCTTTTGGCGTTGCATTAATACGCATCCATAACCTAACTTAGAGGCGTCACAAAAGACTACAAAGTCTTCAGTTCCTTCTGGTAATGCTAGTATGGGTGTATGGGTTAATCTTTGCTTAAGGATACTAAAGGCTTCTTCTTGTTTTGGTCCCCATTCAAACTTAACAGATTTACAGGTTAACTTAGTTAAAGGAATGGCTATTCTAGAAAAATCTCGAATAAATCTTCTATAATAACCGGCCAATCCTAAGAAACTTCTAACTTCAGTTGGTGATTCTGGGGTTTTCCATTTGGTAATTGCCTCGATCTTTGTTGGATCTACATGAATTCCTTCATGCTTAACTAAATGTCCGAGGAATTGTACTTGTTCTAACCAAAACTCACACTTTGAAAACTTAGCATAAAGCTTCTCTTTTCTCAATAAACTTAAAAGTAAGTGCAAGTGCTTTGCATGCTCATCTTTACTTTTAGAATAAATGAGAATATCATCTATGAAGACAATTATGAATTTATCCAAATATGGCTTACATATTCGGTTCATCATGTCCATAAATGCGGCTGGGGCATTGGTTAAACCAAATGGCATGACCGTAAATTCATAATGACCATACCTTGTTCTGAATGCGGTTTTAGGAATATCCTCTTCCTGTACCTTTAATTGATGATATCCTGATCTTAAATCGATTTTAGAGAAAAATCGAGCTCCTTGAAGTTGATCAAACAAATCATCGATCCTCGGTAATGGGTACCGATTCTTAATCGTGACTTTGTTCAATTCACGGTAGTCAATGCACATACGCATTGATCCGTCCTTCTTCTTGACAAATAAAATCGGCGCTCCCCATGGCGATGAGCTTGGCTGTATAAATCCTTTTTCCAATAATTCGTCTAATTGTTTCTTCAGTTCTTGCATTTCAGCGGGTGCTAAACGGTAAGGTGCTTTGGCAATCGGTGCTGTTCCTGGTAACAGATGAATTCTGAATTCAACTTCCCTGTCTGGCGGTAGTCCTGGCAATTCTTCTGGAAAGACATCTGAAAATTGGGATACTACTGGGATATCTTTTACTTCTTTTCCTTTAGTGTTAGTGATTATTGAAATCAAATACACTATAGATCCTTTTCTTATACAACTTGCAGTTTTTATCACAGAGATGAATTTAGTGGATCTAAAAGGTTTATCTCCTTTAATTGAGATCTTTTCACCTCTTGGTGATTTTAATTGAATTGTCTTTTGATTACATAAAATACTGGCTTTATTGGCTATTAACCAATCCATTCCTAACACAACATCAAATCCAGCCAGATTCATTGGGTAAAGGTTTGCAATAAATTTTTGATTAAAGATTTCTATTCTTGCTCCCTGCAAGATTTCAGAAATCTTAACAGTTTCTCCATTTGCGGTTTCCACTAGACATTCTTGTGGTAGTTTAGTTAATGATTGATTTAGGAGTTTGCAAAATGAAGTATTAATAAAACTTTGGTTGGCACCAGAGTCAAATAATACTTTAGCAAAAATATCATTAAGTAAAAACGTACCAGCAATGACGTCCGGAATTAGTCTAGCTTCGTCTACAGTTAGCACGAATGCTCTGGCATTTTTAGGATTTTTGTTGTTCGCAGCTGGGGCTAACTTTGGACAGTTTGGCTTGATATGACCTTTTTCTCCACAATTGAAGCACATCCCATTAGTTGGTTTTCTTCTGCATGTCTCCTCCTTATGTCCTGGTGCTTTGCAGAAATTGCAGTAAGTAGAGCATCTTCCAGAATGCTTCTTTTTGCAGGCTTTGCAGTATGGTGCAGAGGTAGAACCTACATTCCTACGATTGGAATTCCCAGAACGGAATTCTTGAGTAAGCCTTTGGGTTAGGTTTCTCCTCTGGTCTTCTTCTCTAGTACGGATTAACTCATCTGTCAAGGTATTGGCTAGTTCTACAGCTTCCTCTATGGTTTGGGGTCTAGCTGCCTTGACTACATGTCTAATTTCTCCAATTAATCCCCAAATGTAACGGGAGATTAACACTGGTTCAGGTGATGCAAGGGTAGGTACTATCCTAGCATATTCAAAGAATGTGGTAGTGTAACCCTTACTGTCTACCCCGGTCATTCTTAGATTCAGAAACTTATTTGCTATTTGTTCCTTTTCATTGGGAGGGCAGAATTTCCTTTCTACCATATTCTTAAATTCCTCCCATTCCATGTTATAAATCCTATCACTTCCTTTTGACTGGAGGATGGTGTTCCACCATTCTAAGGCTGCATTTTTAAACAGATTTGAAGCAAACATTATTTTATCTTCTTCAGCACATTTGCTTATTTTTAGAACAGCCTCAGTTTTCTCTATCCAACGTAGGGCTGCAATGGGTCCTTCATTGCCCGAGAATTCTATTGGTTTACAGGACCAGAATTCTTTGTAAGAACAACCATATGGCATGGTTCTTCTTCTTTTGGGAACGGGCGCTTGAAGTATGGGTCCATCGTTCACGCTGTTTTCTGGTTCAGTTGGTCGCTTACTGCTATGCTTACTTTTATTATTCGCTTCCTGAACTGTTTGAATAATAAATGGCATTGCATCTATAATTCCCTGTGCCACAATATGCTGAACGGCACTATTATCCAGTTGGTTTCCATTGTTATTGTTGTCCGGATTCTCATTAACCACGTTAATGTTACTCTGGTTATCGTTATTCAGATTATCTTGATTTCCTTCGTCGGCCATCTGAATTTTAAACATTTACCAAATATTAATATCACAATTAATATTTGAATATAGCCAATCACACGACACACACGTTTAACCAAAAACGTCGAGCATTGCGACTTTTACTCTATTTATATAGTATGCATCATTACACACTAGTACAGAAATTAAAATTACAGTACTGACTGAAATATAAAGCTACAATACTAATAGTATGCATCCGTTTTTTTTTTTAACACATACACACATATATTATTTAATTATTTTTATTATTACTACTACCGTTTCTGCCATCACCTTTACTGATATGGATTCATCCAAAAATCCATATTACGCTCATCGTATTTCCATACGAGGCGTTCTCCCACCTGTCGCATACGATCACTGCTTTCTAAAATTTCCTCCCCAAAAGTCCTAAGTTCCTGGACATTTTCTGCACTCATTGGGGGTGCAGGTTCTAGGACTGGGTTTGGAAACTGAGGTACGGGTTCCTGATACGGAGGCATAGGGGCTTGGTACGGGTATGGATTCTCTAAAATTTCCCTAACATATGCGTCACTAATGTTGTAGGGATCTTGAGGATCTAATCCTGGATAAGCTCCTAAGTTGGGTATTGGCACATTTTCCTGAATTGGGTTTTGTTGCACGTAGTCCCTAACATCGTCCCACCAGGGGTCGTAGTTGTTTGGGTCTAGAGGATCAGGTGCAGGTACCCTAGGTATTTCCTCCGGGTTGAAATCAGGCATTTCTATCTGGTCTTCTACTTCCATGGGTTGATCAGGATTTTGTGGTTGGGGTGCTAGCATTTGTTCCAGGTTTGGGTCAGCAGCAGTGGTTGCTAAAATATGGATATTAGCGATACCCCTATTGAGCATATCCTGATTATAAGCATCAGTTTCTCTTTTTGCTGCGGCTAACACTCGCTGTTCCTGCAACTTTTTCATTCTTTTCCTACGCTCGTGCGCTCCCCTACTGAACCATCCCCTCTTTTTCTGAGGAAATGGCTCTTCAGACTGAGCCTTAAACACAAAGATCCCTTCTTCTGTGTCAGCAGAATACCCTGAGAGGGCAGGCTGAGAAGAGGAGGTGCCTTCTGTGACAACTCGACTTTTCGATTTACACTATCGCATAAATTTACGTTGACTTTGACCGGTGCAAATGGTAATACGTGTTTTGTATGACTTGTAATCATGTTTTGCTTTGATGAAATGTATCCCGATTTGTGAATATGTTATGTGTTATACGATAAAGACAAAACGTATGTGTTAGTGAACCGGTTAGTAAACACTTGAACTAGTTAACCATCACAACGAATCAAGAGTGTCTCGCCAACCACGATTCGACGAAAGAGAAAGTGAAAGTGATGTTACGGCCCAAAAGCCCAGTTACGTCCCAACTTGTGTGCGTAAAATATATATATACTAGATTAGGGGAACTGTTATAAAATACGGAAACCCTAGGTCTCTCCACCCTAGCAACCGACGGCATCAACATCCTCGGTGAATTATTCAGATCCCTGTCCTAGGTACACTACATCTCGATCAGTAAAAATCATTATCTTCTTGTTAAGGGTGTCGGTAATCATAATTGTAATAGCATGTGATGATTGTATTTGGTTTATGTGTAGTGAAATTTACGTGAATGATGTCAGTAGCTAAAGTTTTTATTGATTTAAGATGTGCCTATTTGTTCAATTAACGGTGGGATAGTATAATGGTCAATAATACCACATCGATATATATTACATGTGTTTCTCGGTCAGCGCATTCCTTTTTCAGTAATACATGTGATGATGATTAATTGTGTGTCACTTCAAATTCTTGAACGATGTGATGGCATCATGACAAATCCCAAAACCAGCCATGTGCCGTGTCGGTTAGCGTGTGTAGTTTAAGGGGAGGTCCAATGAGAAGTTTGGTGGTGCAAGTAGTGGTCCAATGGGGTTGGACGGTGAGGGGTAGATGGCGGCTAGTAGGGTATTTTTATTATTTTGCGATAATGTTTATTCTGTTTTCTTTGCTGAGTTGTGTTAATTGAAAATCGGATAAAACTTGGAAACTTTGAATAAAATGTAACTGATAAGCATCGAAGGATAACTACACGCCGAAAGATAATAGTTTTGACCGAAGGATAGCTCGACCGAACCATAGTTTTGACCGAAGGATAGCTTGACCGAAAGGTGACATTGTTCGAAACATGATGATTGGTCCGAATGATAATTGTGAAAAACTGCTAGTCGAAGGATCTTAAATGAGTCAAAGGATAATAGTGTAACCGAAAGATATTAGGGTATATGATCTAAATAATGGGTCAAATGTTTGATTTATTTGGCATGCTATGCTTGGTGATGAACAGTAATAATTGTATCCGTTCTCTAACTGATGATTCAATGTGAAATACTACGTGTTGTGCCGACATACAAACTGACTGCTATGTGAACAATTAATTGCATGCGTAACATTTCGACCATGAACTGATTTGCTATACTTGTATACAATAGGACGTGATTAATTAACTGTGAGCACTTAACTAGCATACCGAGCAAACCAAGGTGAGTTCACACTCTTACCAAGGCATGGGGTTCCCGGGGTGTTGGGAATGGGATTGAAAGGTTGATTAGATACTCTATTGACACTATGACTAGACTACCACATCACTATCCTCGGTTGTGAAGGATACCTATAGCTACGAGTAGTCTAGTGGTTAGGAAAAACGTGGAACACCACCACAGGAAAACGTGGAACACCACCACAGGAAAACGTGGAACACCACCACAGGAAAACGTGGAACACCACCACAGTAAAATATACAAACGGCCCAGTAGAGCCACCTATTACAAATGAACTTACTATTACGCATTTCCTTTATGTGAACTCGCTCAACTAGTTTGTTGACCATTCTGTTACATGCCTTGCAGATCGTTAGGTACTTGGAGCTTGCACTGGAGAAGCGGGTCGTTGTGGACAAGGATTCGTGGTTTCTATGCTGAACCATTATAACATTTGAACTATTTACTATTGTTGGATTATTACTATGCTTCCGCTACACTTTAAAACAATAACATGTTTTGAACACCTTTTGTATTGAACGGATGGTTTTCTTTTATCTTACTTAATACTATATGCATGTTCAATATAATTGGTGGCTTGATCCTGGTCAGTCACGCTCCCAAGCGGTGATACTCCGCAGGTGGATTTTGGGGGTGTGACAGATTGGTATCAGAGCCATTGGTTATAGAGAACTTGGTTTTAATATGGAAAAACGTTTTTATTAAAACCAGACTATAACCAGAACAGTGCTCTCAACGATCCACAACGACGCTTCGCTCCACGTGCAAGACTCGACATCCTAGGTAATAAGGTTTATGTTTATTACCTGCTTGCTAGAATTTGCATAGAACTTTGCTCGTAGTATGCTTACATTACCTTGCTCACAACTTGACATTGCATGAGAATACTTATGTGCTTACACTCTTCTGTCATCGCACTATTCGCGAACCTTTCTCACTTATGTTGCCTTTGATGTGAAGATCAATGGCCGCACGAATTACCATGACTCAAGCCCTGCTAGAGGCTCTCGTTGCTGCGGCAGTTGCAGCCGCCCAAGCAGGTCAACCCGCTCAGCAACAACCTGGGTGCACATTCAAGAATTTCATGGAATGTCGTCCTAGCTCGTTCAGTGGCACGGAGGGAGCAGTTGGACTCCTCCACTGGTTTGAAAAGCTCGAGTCGGTTTTCGAAATGTGTGAATGTCCTGAGGCTCGCAGGGTGAAGTTCGCCACTGGCACACTTGAAGGGATTGCGCTCACTTGGTGGAACGCACAAGTGCAGATCTTAGGGTTGGCAGCTGCTAACGCCACACCCTGGAATGAATTCAAAGAACTGATCAAGAGGGAATACTGCACTAGAGAAGACATTCACAAGTTGGAGGACGAGTTGTATAACTTGAAGATGGTTGGTTCGGAAATTGAAGCCTACACCAAGAGATCAAATGAGTTGGCTGTGTTATGCCCAACTATGGTGGACCCTCCATACAAGCGTATCGAGTTGTATCTCAAAGGGTTGGCACCAGAAATACAGAGCCACGTCACCTCGGCTAACCTCAACAATATCCAGGAAATACAGCGTCTCGCTCATCGCATCACCGATCAGGCAGTGGATCAGAATAAACTGCCAAAGCGTGTCGGCGCTACTGCTACAGTCACTACAGCTGCTACTTCTGCTACACCCAGCGACAACAAGAGAAAATGGGATGGGGATTCTAGCAAGGGATCAGCTTCAGTACAGTCACAAGCCCAGCAGCGAAAGACAGACAGTTATCAGAGTCCCAGTCAGCACTCCCCTAGCAGCCACAGACAGGGAGGGTATCGAGGAAACCTTCCGAAGTGTAACACCTGCAACAAACATCACAGTGGCCAGTGTAATAAGGTTCGTTGTCAAAGATGCCTCAAGATGGGTCATGAGGCCAAAGACTGTAGGAGTCCACGGCCTGCAAATCAGAACCAGCAACTCCCACCGCCAGCTCCACAGAACCAGCAGCAGCAACCACAGCGTGGAAACCGGGGATGTTTCCAGTGTGGGGCAGAAGGACACTACAAACGCGATTGTCCTCAGTTGAACCAGAATCAGAACCACAACAATAACCAGGGCAACGGGAACAACGACAACAACGGGGGAAACAACAATAACAATGGCAACGAGGCAAGAGGTCGAGTTTTCATGTTAGGAGGAGGAGACGCAATGAACGCTAATTGAACTTATGACTTCTTTTTGGGGTTTTTCATTATTATGTTTCCGCTATTCGAACAAAGTTTGGTTTGAACATCAAATGTTTTGGGTTTTATGAATTATTTCAACTACTATATTTTATGATTGATGTGATAAATGGTTTGATATTATTGAACACACCCGCCGTATTTATGGACATTACGAACAGAGTGTGCAAACCCTACCTAGACAAAATGTTCTTGACTCCATCAACGACATTCTGATCTACTCCAAGAGTCAGGAGGAGCACGAGCAGCATCTTCGTCTTATTTTGGAACTCCTTCGGAAGGAACAGTTGTACGCCAAGCTTTCTAAATGCGACTTCTGGCTTCGTGAAGTCCACTTCTTAGGCCACGTAGTGAACAAGGATGGGATACATGACGATCCATCCAAGGTAGATTCGATCAGAAACTGGCCTGCACCGCGTACACCGACAGAAATACGTCAATTCTTGGGTCTGGCAGGTTACTACAGACGGTTTATTAGAGACTTTTCAAAGATCACGCAACCACTTACGCTACTGACACAGAAGGGTGTTACCTATCGCTGGGGAGAGCCCCAGGAGACTGCTTTTCAGCACCTAAAGGATAGACTTTGCAGTGCACCTATCCTCTCATTGCCAGAGGGCACAGACGACTTCATGGTTTATTGTGATGCATCCATTCGGGGACTGGGATGTGTGTTAATGCAGCGCGACAAGGTTATCGCTTACGCCTCTCGTCAACTCAAGGTTCACAAGCGCAACTACACGTCGCACGATTTAGAGCTGGGAGCTGTTGTTTTCGCGCTTAAGATATGGCGACACTACCTGTACGGTACCAGGTGCACGATTTACACCGATCACAGGAGTCTCGAGCATATCCTTAAGCAAAAGGATTTGAATATGCGTCAACGCAGATGGGTTGAACTTCTAAACGACTATGAATGCGCCATCAAGTATCATCCAGGCAAGGCCAATGTTGTGGCTGATGCCCTCAGTCGGAAAGACACTATACCTAAGCGCGTGCGAGCGCTACAGCTTACTATTCAGTCCAGTCTTCCTGCACAGATACGAGCTGCTCAGATAGAAGCACTAAAGCCCGAAAACGTCAAGGCTGAAGCCTTGCGCGGTTCAAGGCAACAAATGGAACAAAAGGAAGACGGCGCCTACTATGTAACGGGGCGTATTTGGATCCCACTTTATGGCGGCTTACGCGAACTTGTGATGGATGAAGCGCACAAGTCTCGCTACTCGGTACATCCAGGGTCGGATAAGATGTACCACGATATCAGAACAACTTATTGGTGGCCAAACATGAAAGCTCTTATCGCAACTTACGTTGGCAAGTGTTTAACTTGTGCAAGGGTTAAAATCGAGTACCAGAAACCATCAGGCCTGCTTCAGCAGCCTAAGATACCGCAATGGAAATGGGAAGAAATTTCCATGGATTTCGTTACGGGCTTACCTAGATCCCAGCGTGGGAATGACACTATTTGGGTGATCGTTGATCGGCTCACAAAGTCTGCTCACTTCTTGGCAATCAAAGAAACGGATAAGTTTTCTACCCTAGCAGACATCTACATGAAAGAAGTTGTTTCGAGGCACGGAGTGCCCACTTCTATCATTTCGGATCGCGATGCACGATTCACGTCAGAGCTTTGGCAAGCGATGCACAAATCTTTCGGCTCACGATTAGACATGAGCACAGCATATCATCCTCAGACGGATGGGCAGTCTGAGCGAACCATCCAAACTCTAGAAGACATGCTTCGAGCGTGTGTCATAGACTTCGGCAACAGCTGGGAAAAACATCTCCCTCTGGTGGAGTTCTCGTACAATAACAGTTATCATACCAGCATTCAAGCCGCTCCATTTGAGGCACTGTACGGACGTAAATGCCGGTCACCTCTCTGTTGGGCAGAGGTGGGGGATAGTCAAATTACGGGTCCAGAGATTGTAGTGGACGCCACAGAAAAGATAGCACAGATACGACAACGCATGGCGGCAGCACGCGACCGTCGGAAAGCCTACGCGGACAAGCGTAGAAAACCATTGGAATTTGAGGTCGGGGACCGGGTTTTATTGAAAGTTTCACCCTGGAAGGGTGTGGTACGTTTTGGCAAACGGGGCAAACTAAATCCGCGGTACGTCGGACCATTCGAAATTACAGAAAAGATTGGCAAGGTAGCCTACAAGTTGAACCTACCAGCTGAACTCGGAGCAGTTCACAATGTCTTTCACATATCGAACTTAAAGAAGTGCCTATCAGATGAAAACCTCATCATTCCTTTTAAGGAACTCACTATCGACGAGCGGTTGCAGTTCGTCGAGGAACCAGTTGAAATCACGGACCGGGATGTTAAGGTCCTCAAACACAAGAGAATCCCTCTTGTTCGAGTTCGTTGGAACTCCCAGCGTGGTCCAGAGTATACCTGGGAACGCGAAGACCAGATGACAGAAAAGTACCCCCAGCTATTCTAAACCAATGCATCCACTTCTGAGGCTGAAGCTACTACTACTGAATTTCGGGACGAAATTCCAAATCAACGGGGGGATGATGTGACACCCCAGGAAAACCAGTGAACAATGTAACTTACCTAGCTTCCTCAGTGAGTGCGTACCAAATTTCGGGACGAAATTTCTTTCAAGTTGGGGATAATGTGACAACTCGACTTTTCGATTTACACTATCGCATAAATTTACGTTGACTTTGACCGGTGCAAATGGTAATACGTGTTTTGTATGACTTGTAATCATGTTTTGCTTTGATGAAATGTATCCCGATTTGTGAATATGTTATGTGTTATACGATAAAGACAAAACGTATGTGTTAGTGAACCGGTTAGTAAACACTTGAACTAGTTAACCATCACAACGAATCAAGAGTGTCTCGCCAACCACGATTCGACGAAAGAGAAAGTGAAAGTGATGTTACGGCCCAAAAGCCCAGTTACGTCCCAACTTGTGTGCGTAAAATATATATATACTAGATTAGGGGAACTGTTATAAAATACGGAAACCCTAGGTCTCTCCACCCTAGCAACCGACGGCATCAACATCCTCGGTGAATTATTCAGATCCCTGTCCTAGGTACACTACATCTCGATCAGTAAAAATCATTATCTTCTTGTTAAGGGTGTCGGTAATCATAATTGTAATAGCATGTGATGATTGTATTTGGTTTATGTGTAGTGAAATTTACGTGAATGATGTCAGTAGCTAAAGTTTTTATTGATTTAAGATGTGCCTATTTGTTCAATTAACGGTGGGATAGTATAATGGTCAATAATACCACATCGATATATATTACATGTGTTTCTCGGTCAGCGCATTCCTTTTTCAGTAATACATGTGATGATGATTAATTGTGTGTCACTTCAAATTCTTGAACGATGTGATGGCATCATGACAAATCCCAAAACCAGCCATGTGCCGTGTCGGTTAGCGTGTGTAGTTTAAGGGGAGGTCCAATGAGAAGTTTGGTGGTGCAAGTAGTGGTCCAATGGGGTTGGACGGTGAGGGGTAGATGGCGGCTAGTAGGGTATTTTTATTATTTTGCGATAATGTTTATTCTGTTTTCTTTGCTGAGTTGTGTTAATTGAAAATCGGATAAAACTTGGAAACTTTGAATAAAATGTAACTGATAAGCATCGAAGGATAACTACACGCCGAAAGATAATAGTTTTGACCGAAGGATAGCTCGACCGAACCATAGTTTTGACCGAAGGATAGCTTGACCGAAAGGTGACATTGTTCGAAACATGATGATTGGTCCGAATGATAATTGTGAAAAACTGCTAGTCGAAGGATCTTAAATGAGTCAAAGGATAATAGTGTAACCGAAAGATATTAGGGTATATGATCTAAATAATGGGTCAAATGTTTGATTTATTTGGCATGCTATGCTTGGTGATGAACAGTAATAATTGTATCCGTTCTCTAACTGATGATTCAATGTGAAATACTACGTGTTGTGCCGACATACAAACTGACTGCTATGTGAACAATTAATTGCATGCGTAACATTTCGACCATGAACTGATTTGCTATACTTGTATACAATAGGACGTGATTAATTAACTGTGAGCACTTAACTAGCATACCGAGCAAACCAAGGTGAGTTCACACTCTTACCAAGGCATGGGGTTCCCGGGGTGTTGGGAATGGGATTGAAAGGTTGATTAGATACTCTATTGACACTATGACTAGACTACCACATCACTATCCTCGGTTGTGAAGGATACCTATAGCTACGAGTAGTCTAGTGGTTAGGAAAAACGTGGAACACCACCACAGGAAAACGTGGAACACCACCACAGGAAACCGTGGAACACCACCACAGGAAAACGTGGAACACCACCACAGGAAAACGTGGAACACCACCACAGGAAACCGTGGAACACCACCACAGGAAAACGTGGAACACCACCACAGGAAAACGTGGAACACCACCACAGGAAACCGTGGAACACCACCACAGGAAAACGTGGAACACCACCACAGGAAAACGTGGAACACCACCACAGGAAAACGTGGAACACCACCACAGGAAAACGTGGAACACCACCACAGTAAAATATACAAACGGCCCAGTAGAGCCACCTATTACAAATGAACTTACTATTACGCATTTCCTTTATGTGAACTCGCTCAACTAGTTTGTTGACCATTCTGTTACATGCCTTGCAGATCGTTAGGTACTTGGAGCTTGCACTGGAGAAGCGGGTCGTTGTGGACAAGGATTCGTGGTTTCTATGCTGAACCATTATAACATTTGAACTATTTACTATTGTTGGATTATTACTATGCTTCCGCTACACTTTAAAACAATAACATGTTTTGAACACCTTTTGTATTGAACGGATGGTTTTCTTTTATCTTACTTAATACTATATGCATGTTCAATATAATTGGTGGCTTGATCCTGGTCAGTCACGCTCCCAAGCGGTGATACTCCGCAGGTGGATTTTGGGGGTGTGACACCTTCGCTCCTAGGCGAACCAGACAGTTGACGATAGGCGTCAGAAGGTCCTTGGTCACTCATACTGTAAACTAACAAATAGTCAGATAACACATAACAAGAAATACAATTATACACGTATTTCCATAGTTTATTTCCTAACACTTTGAATTTTGATGTCAGCAGAACACTTCTGTGGCTGAATCAGTGGCATAGCTCTGATACCACCTTCTGTCACAGCCCCCGATCCCTATCTCCCGGGAACGGGCGGCCGTGAGCCAGTTTCGGTGGTATCACATTTATTTATCCAATTTGGCAGCGGAAATTTTCATCAAGACCGTAGTTAGGAAATATTTTAATCAGAGTAAACCACCATGTTTTATAACATTAAACATATGGGTAAAACCCAAGTTTTCAATACACACATTTCATAGGAATAAATCCTATTTATTTAATAAAAACATCCATTTTATTCTTAGGTAATTTTATTGCCACTTTTCCAAGCCTTCAGTGCTGTCCAGCTGGCTTCTATTTGGCTTTCACATATTGTTACCTGAAACGCGTTTTAAAAACATTTTGTCAGTGGGAAATACTGGTGAGTGAATCCCAGTTTAATCAAGTTTAAATAAAAATTCACAGTGAACAGTATTGAGGGCGCATCCGCAATTACATTTGTTTCCAAGTTATATCAATTACCACCACACGGTACTGTCGTTCCGACTTATGGTCATGTTACTCCTTTACCAGGTGGTAACAAGTTTTGTATACAAAACCCCAAATTTACCGACTGTAATTGTATTCTTACAAATACTCAATAACTGTTATTTGCATGGAAATTCAAGGTTTTGTAAAAACAGTTAACAAAAAGATTTACAAAAAGTGGATCAACTCACATTGCTGTCTTAGGTGATTCTTTAGGGTTTCCTGGTGAATATCTATAATTTACACAAATGTACGTGTGTTAGTATAATAACCCATTTTAACATTAGTAATACCCTCCCCGAGACGGCATTCCAACGACTACGTCGGGCAGAACCACGACAGCCGTTACGGAACCCTAGATCAATCGGGCAGCGTATCTAATACGTCTCCAGGGGTTATAATACTTACATCGTAGCAGAACCTCGCTATTTTAGGGGGTATAATACCCGGCTATAATAACACTACTACAGAAATTGTGATTGAGAATCGAAAATTGAACGAGCAGACTGAAGGCCCGTTGCCTTCTATTTATAGTTGTGAAATCTGGTTCCCACGCGGCCCGCGTGACATTTGGGCAGGGCCTACGCAGCCCGCGTCAATCTCGGTCAACGGACTAGCTTGTCCGGCTCACCCCCTAGACTCGCCACGATGATGACACGTGTCATCACCGGGCTGCGCCACTATCTTGGTCGCTCGCGGCCCGCCTTCACTTAATCAAACATGTACGCGGCCCGCCTGGACTTATGATTTAAGAGAAGTCTGGTCACCTACTCGCGCGGCCCGCATGAACTTGAGGTGAGGCCCTACGCGGCCCGCCTCAGCTTAATAATTATTGTTTTTATTTATTTTATATAGTATAATCTATCTTGGGGCTCGGTTTTCACATACGGGGTGCATATAAAGACACATTGAGATATTTAAAATATATTAGGGTGTCGGAATTATTATGAGGATGTCTGTTTTACCGAGGGTTGTTATATCAGCTGCCTCTAACAAAGAGACAGAGCTATGGCACAAAAGACTGGGACACACAAATCTCAAAACAATCAATGAAATTTCAAAAAATGGCTTAGTAAGAGGCTTACCACAAAAAAATGTTTTCATGTCCTGAACACTGTGTTTCCTGTTTAAAAGGAAAATAGCACAAGAGCTCTTTTAAGTCCATTGAAGAGTCCAAAACAACCCAGTGTTTGCAGATGCTGCACATGGATTTGTTTGGCCCAGTGCAATTCATGAGTCTCAAAAAGAAAAGATATTGTTTGGTTATTGTTGATGACTTCTCTAGGTTTACATGGACCTTCTTTTTACACTCCAAAGATGAGACTGCAGGTATTTTGCAAGACTTTGTGATACAGGTTGAAAAGAAATTTGACCTTCCAGTAAAAGTCTTCAGGAGTGACAATGGCACAGAATTCAAAAATAAGGAGTTGGATGCCTTCTGTGTGAAGAAAGGGATTGTAAGGCAGTACAACATTCTTAGAACACCAGAGCAAAATGGAGTTGTTGAAAGAAAGAAGAGAACACTGATTGAAGCTGCCAAAACCATGCTTGCAGATTCAGGTTTGCCATTAACTTTTTGGGAAGAAGTAGTAAACACTGCTTGCTATGTCCAAAACAGAGTTTTAATCAACTCCAGGCACAAAAAGACTGCTTATGAAATTCTATATAAAATAAAGCCATTAATCTCATATTTCAAAGTTTTTGGTTGCCCATGCTTCATTTTGAACTTAAAAGATTCCATCTCAAAATTTGCAGCCAAAATCGATATGGGATATCACTTGGGATACTCATCCACTGCTAAGGCCTACAAAGTGTTTAATACATGAACCAAAGCAGTGGAAGAGACCTTGAATGTAAAGTTCAATGAACTTTCATCACTGAAAATCCCTGCAAATCCTGCAGAATTGTTTGATCTTGAAAAAATCACCTTTGAAAATACTGCTGTCAAGACTAACACTGCAGGTCCATCAGAGGATTCATCACCAAACTATGGATATGAAATCATCATTCCTCAAAAGTCTGCCTCAAAGGGGGGAGCATCAGTTGTTCAAAACAGTTGTCAAAGCTCAACCACTGCTACCAAAGTAGCCCCTTAACCACTGCTTCCACCTCATCAAACATTGCTGACAAAAGTCCTCAAACAGTGGATCAAAGTCAGCAGGTGTTCACACCTTTACCTCCAATGCCTCCACCTTTTGAAGCCACTGCTGGGTCTTCAAAGTCACCAGCAGTGGTTAGCTCAGATGATACACATCTGCAGTCTTCACCACAAAATGCCATCATTCCCTACCAAGGAGAGCTAATCTTCTTGAAATCTCATCCACCAGATCAAATCCTTAGCAAAATCAATGAAGGGGTGCTCACAAGAAAGCAGTCCCAAAACATTTGTCTTTTTGCTGGCTTTCTATCACTCCATCAGCCGGTCAAGTACCAAGAGGCACTGAAAGACAACAGCTGGGTAGAGGCCATGCAAGAAGAGCTCCAACAGTTCAGAAGACAACAAGTATGGAAGCTTGTACCACTGCCAGAGAATGTAAGTCCTATTGGCACAAAGTGGGTCTTCAAAAACAAAACTGATGAAAGGGGCATTGTTGTCAAGAATAAAGCCAGGCTTGTGGTTCAAGGCTACAGACAAGAAGAGGGAATAGATTATGATGAATCATTTGCTCCTGTTGCAAGACTTGAAGCAATCAGACTCTTTCTGGCCTTTGCTGTCAACCACAATATCAAGGTGTACCAAATGGATATAAAATGTGCATTCCTCTATGGTAAAATTAAAGAAGAGGTATATGTCTGTCAACCTCCAGGTTTTGAGGATCCATTTTATCCAGATCATGTCTACAAGCTAAATAAAGCTTTGTATGGCTTGAAACAAGCACCCAGAGCCTGGTATGAAACTCTTTCCACCTTTTTACTTTCCATTGGTTTCACCAGAGGCAGGATTGGTAAAACACTATTTTTAAAATGGAGAGGGAAGGATTTGATGATTGTCCAGATTTATGTGGATGACATCATTTTTGGAAGCACATGTAATAAAATGTGTGAAGAGTTCAGACAACTCATGACAGCTGAGTTTGAAATGAGTGCAATGGGTGAACTCTAGTGCTTTCTTGGTCTCCAAGTAAAGCAGCTGCAAAATGGCACTTTCATCCATCAAGGCAAATATGCAAAAGAACTTTTAAAGAAATTTGATATGGATGATTGTAAGCCATGTAGTACACCCATTGCAACCAACAAATTGATCATGTCTGAAGAAAAGGATGATTGGATGATTTGGTTGATCAGACCTTATATAGAAGCATGATTGGGTCTTTATTGTACCTAACTATATCTAGACCAGATATCATGTTTGCAACATGTGTCTGTGCAAGATCCTAATCATCCCCTAGAAAGTCAAACCTTATTGCTATAAAAAGGATATTCAGATACCTCAAAGGTGCTCCCACACTTGGTATCTGGTATCCAGCTGATGGTAAAATTGAGCTTTCAGGTTTTTCAGATAGTGACTTTGCTGGATGTGATAAAACAAGGAAGTCCACTTCAGGAGGGTGCCAATTCCTAGGCAATTGCTTAGTGTCTTGGCAAAGCAAAAAGCAAGCAGCTGTTTCCACATCCACTGCTGAGGCAGAATACATAGCTGCTGCAAGCTGTATAGCCCAACTGCTCTGGCTTCAAAATCAGTTACTGGATTTTGTTATCACTGCCTAGAAGACACCACTCATGTTGGACAACCAGGCAGCAGAAAATATCATCAAAAATCCAATTTCCCATTCAACCACCAAACATATCGACATCAGACATCACTTTGTGAGGGATTGCTATGAAAAAGGTTTAATTTCTCTGCATCATGTTCCAACTAAGGATCAGCTGGCAGATGTGCTAACCAAAGCATTAGACACATCTACCTTTGAAAGCTTGATCTCTAGGATTGGTATGCTCAACAAGGAATAACAGGCAAAATCCTGTTTTTCTATGAATAAAAGCATTAAAATGTTTTCAGAAAATCAAAAATCCATCCTTAAAAATAGCTAAAAATGAAATTTTCATTAAAATCCTAAAAGTCTGCCATAACCACTGATGGGTTCAAAAGTCTGTGCTGCTACAAAAGTCTGTCCACTGCTGAAAGTCATCCCCTGTTCTCATTTTTCTTGATAACCACTGATGATCATAATCAGTGTTGCATCCACTGCTGAGCTATCTACTGATAGTGAAAAGCATCCACTGTCCTCCATTTCCATTGTAACTACTGCTTTCACCAGTTGTTTTCACAAATAGTACTGTTCAAAAGTACCGTCCTTCATTTCACCAGGGGATGGCATGCGGACAGTACTTAGTGGTCAGACCTTTTGTAACTGCTGCCATGTCAGCATTCACTCTTCCTCTATAAAACCCCCTTTCAACACCGAAACAGGGTTTCACTGTCGAATTGAATTCTCAAAAATTCTCTTCTCAAAGCAGTTTTCATCACATTTCTTCAAATTACTCCACAATCTCATCTTCGATCCTCATCTTCAAAATGACAAAATCAAAATCATCCTCTTCAAAAGGGGCCTCTCAAAAGGCTACCTCCACCGACATCCCACATAAACCATCTCACAATATACTGGGTCTTCTCACAAAACCCGGCAATATCGATACATTTGATTCCATCCTCGATATTATCAACGCTTCAAAGTACAAAACTTTGTTGACCGCTGATGCACCAATTTACCTGCAAACTCAGAGAGAGTTTTGGAAAAATTGCATCCTTGAAAAACAAGGAAAAGATGTCATAGCCATTAACTCTACTCTGCAGGAGAAAGCAGTCCGAATAACACCGCAATCCATATCTGAAGTCTTTCAACTCGATGATCTGCAAGGTAAAGACTCTGTCCCTAAAAACGAGTTAAAAATTGACTTCATTGAGAGAGGGTATGCAGACACAATGATGAAGAGGGATACCTTAGAAAAAGGTTTCTTCCCTTCTGCAACCAGATTTTTATTTCATACCCTTCTCATGTGTGTTTCAAACAAAACCACTTCTTTTAATGAAATACCAATGAAAATTCAAAACTTGGGGTATGCTATTTTACAAGAAGAAAATCTTAACTACTCCAAGGAAATTTTCAATGATTTGGTTAAAAATGTTGAAACAAAGTCATTCTTACTGTTCCCGAGATTTTTAAGTTATTATTTTGAGAAAAAGTTCAGTAAGGATGATATTGCGGTAATAAACCAAGGTGACTCTTTTCAAATGAACAGCTTAACTGTTGAAACATTTTCAAGAATGTCAACACCTTGTAAAACACGAGCAGAGGTGCATGAGCAGATTTCAGCAGTAAACACTGCTCCTCATGTATCTGCTACTGAGCCCACTGCTCAAGGTGATCAAGGCAGCCAAACAACTGTCTTGAAACCCAAACCTAAAAACACCAAAAAATCACAGAAAAAGAAAAATCAAAAACCCCCCAAACCTATCAAAAAGGCAACTCTAGAGGATGAGATACCAGAGCAACTGCCTGTGGTTGCACAAAAATCACAACAAACCACTGCTGCTACTTCCTCACAGCAGTTGGTAGAAATATCTCAACCTATACCTGAAACTCCTCCTGTATCTTCACAAAAAGAACAGGTTGTACACACAGGGTCACCATATCATGAGGCTCTGGAAGCACTCGTTTCCATCCTCCACAGCCCAATACCCGGGGCAATTCCGCTTTCTAAACCTACTTTCACATCCCCAATTCCACCAAACACCAAACTGCTGTTGGATGCAATTGATTTGAACCTAGCACAAACCAGTCCTTCTCAATCACCTGTTCATGAGAAAATACCTCAACAAGAGACTGGGCTTGATGTATCAATCTTTGCTAACCCACCAACACAACCTGAGGAGGTTACACCCCTTGAGTTACATGTAACTCTTGGTGGTATTCCAAGTGAAGCAGCCACTACAAGTGTTGAACCTACAGGTTTACACTTGGACAGTGGTTACATCCATAAGACTTCCTTGGAGGCAATTCCTTCTATAACACCTCTGTTATCTGCCAGTGAGTTTGTACTAACCACTGGTAACATCAAAAGATTATCAAGTGTTGAAGGAAGAAGACCCCAATACCAAGAAAAAGGGGCATCAGTTGTTGATGTTTGGAGTTCACTCCCTACTTCAACTTCTGATAAAACCACTGCTAGTGGGAAATCAGATGATCCCATTAACTTGGGTGATGGTTTAAAGTACCAAGAATTGACGGAACGTGTTGAAAAATTGGATACATCTGTTGCAGAAATTAAAGAAATGTTGCAACAGTTGTTAACAATTCAAAAGGTACCATCCACTGCTGTTCCATCTCAAACACCTGTTCCACCACCAGCAGATGTTACAAATGAGCTCTGGAACCTCTTTCAACCTTTTCTCCATCAACAATTTCAGTTGGCCGAGCAACAACATGCCAAACACGTTCAAGAGCTCAAAAAGGCAATGGAGTCTAGGTTCCGGGATACAAACAATGACATCAAGGCTCTTAAGGCCCATTTGCTGAAAACCACTGGCACTGCTCCTCCAACTGTACTTTATATTGATGACCTCCCTGCAGATAATGCCAAAAAGGGGGAGAAAATCAAGGAGTGGACAAAGAAAGGGATTGAAAATGGGCTATATCTTGATACAGTAACAGGTGCAATGCTTAGAGATATTCCTTTGCCAGTTGGTAGTAAAAAGGTTGATGTTACCCAGAATGCACTTGATGATGCTGTCGTAAGTGTAAAAAGGGATAGAGCGGCAAAGGCCTTGTCAAGGTGGAATGAGAAGAAGAAAGCTTTCATGAAGCTGAATGCGCAGGGTTGTTCTGGTGAAAAGGATGATCAAAATCCGATTCCAAAAAGAAATCTTACTAGAAAAGTAAGGAAACCCAAATTCACACCATCCAGCCTTCAAAAGCACACTCCAAAATCACTGTCCAAAAGCCACCAACATCAAACCTCCACCCACACAGTTGTTACAACAACTGCTCCCACTCAAACACACACCACTTCAACACACACCATCACCACTGCCTTACCACCACCATCTGTTCCTGCCCTAAAGCAGAAGACAGCAGATGACAAAACATCTGCTGTAATGACAACAGTGGTTGAAACACCAGTTGTTTCAACAGCTGTTAGTCAACCACAAACCACTGATCCACCCAAAACATCATCTGACTTCCCTAAAATAAAAAGAAAAAGGGTTGTCATATCAGATGATGATTCTCCATCACCACCACCAAAAGCTTTGAAATCCCAATCACTTATCATAGTTTCAAAAACCATTCCTCTCTCTTCAGCTCAACTGTACAAACCCTTACCTCCTGCAGGTGTTCAATTTCCTCTTGAACTTGTAACAGTCAGAGAAGAAATTAAGTCCTTCTACTATGAGGATGGCCCTGTCAAAAGGAGCTTGCCATCGATTGAAGGATATCCCAGGCCAACTAATATTGAAGAATACTTGAAAATCAAGGCCAAGCAAGCAGAGGATATCTCAATCCAAAACAAACAAGGGAAATCTGATAGAGAGTATCAACAAAACTATCAGTTTCTACTTACACAGGTCAAAGCTTTGGAACAGTTTGCAAAGAATGTATGTCAGCAAATCTCAGAAAAGGCAGATGAGTCCTTGAGAAAAGACTACATTGAAAACATCATGACCTACAAGACATACAAGGGGGAGAAGCACATGTTCAGAAACTGGACTATTCCTAAGCTTGAAAAGGAAGTAGCCAGGATTCATGAAATGATCAAGAATAAAGTCAAACAGACTCCCCCAGAAAAATTTAAAAGGGTTGAAGTTGATAAGGCCTTAGAGCTGAAGAGAATGAAAGAGGAGCTGATAATTGCTGAATATGGGTCAAAGAACTCTGTGTCTAAGTGGGGAGAAGCGAGGGTCAGGGCCACCTACAAAGTTTGGAAGAGCTAAGGAAGAAAGGTCCAAAAGCTCCACAAAAGCCTGACTACTCCAAAGCAGAGGTTTCGAAAGGATCATCAAAGCCACATCTCAAAAGAACCACTGCTCCTGCTGGTACTCCCATCTACAAAAGAAGGAGACAAAGCCAGTTAGGTTCTGAAACAGTTCAAGAGATTCTTACTGGAAATGCCATTGTGAAAACAGGCACGTTGCTAATGTTGAAAGAAGAATTTGAACTGGAAAAATCTGCACATACTGCTCAGCCAGTTATGAATAGGCCAGCCTCACCAAACTCCTCTACAAATAAAAATCTCCCAAGAAACCCATCTCGCCTAAAAATACATGAGTGGAAAACTGACAAACAGAACCACGTATTGACTATGGTCAGGGTAGATGGCGAAGTGAAGAAATTTACAAGGGAACAAGCTCTTTGCCTGAGACTTGAAGATTTGCAGGATCTCCTTGATCTTCCACTTAGCAGGGATGAAGATGATACAGATGCCTTAACCTTCGAACTACAATTCAAAGGGCAAATAAGGGAACTGTTGTTGAGGCAATAAAAATCTACAATAATGGAGAGTTTTGGCATTATCTGTTCCAGGGGGAGATTGTTGGGATTGAACCCTACCAAAGGAACAGACAATAAAAGCCAAAACTGGATCACAGCAGTAAATTCAAAATAAGCAGATGTCTGGTTGCAAGTCTCTCCCCTTGAAAGTGGTTTCAACATCTGCTGACCTCCTAACTGCTGATCATGCAATCTGCTGACCTATAACTGCTGACCAAGACAAAGTCTGATAGAAGAACTAAAGCTCTGCTGCTCAGTCTACTGCCCTGGTTCAAGCTCTACTGATCATGACAAGTACTGCTGGGTTCACAGCAGTGGAAGGATGTAGCAGCAGTTTATGTTTAGTTTATGCATTGAAATGTAATATCAGTAGTTAGCATAGCAGTGTTTGTATAGATCAGAGGTTAGAGTTTGTTAGGAGGTTAGATGTCACTTTCATGGTGACGTCAGCTTTGATGCTCAGTGGTTTGCAAGTGCCTATAAATAGAACAGTACTCTGTACTGTTCTGTTTAGCTCATTCACCATCTTCTTTCTGCACAAACAAACACTGAGCTCAGGCTGAGGGGGAGTTTGCATATCATACACACATTGTAATCAGAGTTTAAAAATAAATTTAATCATTTGATTCAGTGTTAGAAAATGTATGATTGATAGCATTTCTTCTGTTTGATTTTGAAAAGTTTGGTTCCATTAAATTCCGCTGCTGTACTCTTTCATATGTTCATCTAAATTCAAACACAAATCACAATCAATCCAAACTCAGATCCTAACACCCCCCCATTTTGGTTAAAACCCACAAAATCTAATCTAAAGCTCTAAGTTGAGGCCTTTGCTTCATACCTGAGCTCCTGGATCGAGATTAGCTTTCGGGACCCTTCGTAAGTGTTCTTTCGTTCTTTTATCGCTTTTCGAGTGCTAAAGTCAAACTTTGTTTGACTTTCCGCGTTGACCAGCTTATGGTCAACACGAAGTTCGTTGGAACTTCATAACGTGAGCATGATCACGATGGTTATAGTCCATAGTGACTATACCTACTGATTACCATGTTATCTAGGCTCAGTGACGAGTTGTAGTTTCGGGCAAAATGCGTATTCTTGCGTATTTTGTAACCAAACTACTCGTGGATACCAAAACCGTTTGTTTTGATACCAAACCTGTTTTCTAAACTTAGTTAAGCATGTTCTAACATGCTTAGCTCGTCACTTTAAGTATAGTGCTTATATAGGATCGTAAGGTAAGCGATCTAAACAATCGCTTATACTTTCGAACCCGACCCATTTGGTCGATCATTAGGATCCGACCAAACAAATTAGGTGACCATAGTTGTATAGGGAATAACCTTCCGAGGTTATACCTTATGGTCACGACGTTAGGCGTTCCAAACGCGTTTTACGCGAACGACGCGTTAAGGTAGCATAAGCTCCTAAACGGGTCGTAATGGGTCGTAAGCACTTAGGTTAGGTTTCATTTTAGTATGAAGGCTTTGTTAAACCATATTACACGAGTCTCCATACTCGTTTGGTTTACAAACCCTATTCTATCCAAATCCTCCGATTTAGGTCCGGTATATTAACGTAGTTACCTATATTAGGTGTCGTTTGATATCCGTGATCTCTAGCATTATTTGGTTGTTATACAAGGATTTCAAAGCAATCTCAGGTGAGTACATAGACCCCTCTTTTACTGTTTTCCAAACTGTTTTGGGGTGAAACACATGTGCCTACTTGTTACTTTCATGCTTTCCAGTTTTCACATCATATACTTGCTATGTTCATTAGTACATTTATAGTACATGATTTCAATACATTTTATGCTAGGTATGCCCATTGTGTGCATACTTAGTACATCACTTTACAATACATTTTATGCTATGTATGCCCATTGTGTGCATACTTAGTACACCACTTATAATACATTTCATGCTATGTACGCCCATTGTGTGCATACTTAGTACATTGTTTTACATTGCATTTCTGTTGCACATGCTCACCCAGCATATGAACATATTATACTACATTTTGAACCGTTGTAACCATTTGACTATGTGAACCGTCTTAACCCTTTGATTATATGAACCGTTTGTAACTATTGAACCGTGTGAACCAGTTGTATCTGTTGACATGATTTACATTTGACAATAGACATTTGACTATACATAACCATTTCTACAATTGTTAAACATTTTATCTTGATGGTTTGGTTTGAGTAAGTGATCTAAGTAATGAGGCATTGTTTGTATGGTATTACATATCGTAGCGTTATGTGAATCATTTCAATTTGAGACATATAACATTTTATACAAATAACACACTTTTCACAAGACATTGATTTACAAACAACTTATCTTATACAAACTCATTTTACATGGTTATTCATTTAACCATATATTATTCTCTTATTTATACATATCATCTGATCTTATCGTTTTTCAAATGATTTACAAGACAAAGCAAATTACAAGGTTCATGACTAAACATTTTCTCAAACATAAGTCATGAATTCTGTTTTCACAAAACCTATGTATCTCACAGGCATTTTTATGCTGACGTACCTATTTTCATATGTGTTTTCAGGAGATGATGCATAGGACTTATCAAGACATACTTAGGCGGACCTGTGCCTTAGTGACTTAAAACGAGACAAGAACTAGTTAACTTATGTTATGTACTCTTTGGTTCTTGTTTAAAACAATGTAAACTTTCATGTTTGATTAATAAAACGAAACTTCAATTGCCATGGATTTGAAACAATTAATTCTGTTACAACACTCCCTGACGTTTCTCCACGTTTTGTATGTTCTTTGTGGTCGGGGTGTGACAGTAATAATTAATGAAAAGAATGAATTAATACCAACAAGAACCGTCACAGGATGAGAGTTTGTATAAACTATAGACGATTAAATGAAGCAACAAGGAAAGATCACTTTCCTTTGCCCTTCATTGATCAAATGTTAGAACGACTATCCGGTCATAAATTTTTCTGTTTCTTGGATGGTTTTTCAGGTAACAGAGGGAATAGTGCTCGGTCACAAAATCTCAAGCGAAGGAATGGAAGTTGATCGAGCAAAAGTAGACACTATTTCTCGATTACCTCCACCCTCCTCCGTGAGAGCAATCAGAAGTTTCCTAGGGCATGCCAGATTTTATAGAAGATTTATCAAGGACTTTTCAAAAATTTCAAGACCTCTAACAAAATTACTTGAAAAAGATGCACCTTTCATCTTTGACAAGGATTGCAATCAAGCATTTCTAACCCTCAAGGAAATGCTAGTCAATGCACCTATCATGATAGCACCTGATTGGAAATTACCTTTCGAAATCATGTGTGATGCAAGTGACTTTGCTGTGGGAGCAGTCTTGGGACAAAGGAAAGACAAACATTTCCACCCAATTTATTATGCTAGTAAAACACTTAATGATGCACAAGAAAATTACACAACCACTGAAAAAAGAGTTACTAGCTGTGATATTTGCTTTTGATAAATTTCGTTCTTACCTTGTTCTTTCTAAAACTGTAGTCTATACAGATCACGTAGCTATCCGGTACCTTTTTAAGAAACAAGATGCAAAACCACGTTTGATCAGGTGGATTCTACTCCTCCAAGAATTTGATATTAAAATCAAAGACAAAAGAGGAGTAGAAAACACTGCTGCAGATCATCTTTCACGCCTAGAAGACCCAGCTTTGGAGGCAACCAGGGATGAACAGATCAACGAAAAAATTCCAACAGAATCCTTGGAAATGGTGGAAAGCAGACAAGAGGCATGGTATGCCGACTACGCTAATTACTTGGCTAGCGGTATAGTCACCAAAGGATGGCCACATCATCAAAGAAAGGAATTCTTTGCTGATGTAAAGCATTACTTTTGGGAAGACCCTTATCTTTTCAAAATGTGTGCTGACCAACTCATCTAAAGGTGCGTCCATGGTGGCGAAGCACGAAGAATTCTCCGACATTGTCATGAGGGTCCATATGGTGGACATCATGGTGCCGCTAGTACCGCACGAAAGGTATTTGATTCAGGATTTTATTGGCCAACTATTTACAAAGATGCGCAAGATCTTGTAAGGACATGTGATGCTTGCCAAAGATCAGGTAATATTTCTTTCAAAAACGAAATGCCTCAAAATGGCATTCTCGTTTGTGAAATTTTTGATGTGTGGGGACTCGATTTCATGGGACCCTTCCCACCGTCAAAAGGAAACAAATATATACTTGTGGCGGTTGATCACTTGTCTAAATGGAAGAGTAGTGGTAAGATTTCTGAAAAAATTATTCTCTCGTTTTGGAACACCTAAAGCTTTGACAAGTGATAGAGTTACCCATTTTTGTAATCATCAACTCGAAAAAATCTTAACAAGATATGGGGTCTATCACCGGGTCTCAACGGCATATCACCCTCAAACAAATCGACAAGCCGAAGTGACTAACAGAGGTTTAAAACGAATACTTGAAAAAACCGTAGGTTTAAATAAAAAGGAATGGGCTGATAAACTAGATGATGCTTTATGGGCCTTTCGAACAGCTTATAAAACCACTATAGGCACAATCCCGTATAAGCTTGTCTACGGAAAAAGTTGTCATTTGCCAGTAGAAATAGCTCACAGAGCCTACTGGGCAATAAAAAATTGTAAACCTAGACTTAGAAACTGTAGGTAAAAATCGATTTTGTCAAATGAATGAATTAGACGAACTAAGGAATTATGCATATTCTAACTCCAAAATTTATAAGGAAAGAATGAAAAATGTACATGACAAATATATTAAGCCTAATGAATTTCAAGTAGGAGACCAAGTTCTGTTGTTTAATTCACGACTTCGATTATTTCCGGGTAAACTAAAATCTAGGTGGTCAGGACCTTTTTCCATCACCCATATTTTTCCTCACGGTGCAGTAGAAATTAAAGCTCGAAATGGGATTCCATTCAAAGTCAATGGTCAACGGCTAAAACTCTATCGAGGATCCATTGAGGATGAGGAAGAAGAGATCTCGCTTCAAATGGTCAACGAATAAAAAGCATCCACATCATACCTGGTATGTTACGAACAAGTGAGTATGCATCGAAACCGGTAAAGTCTTCTAACCATGTTTTCGGGGAAAACGGGCATTCACACGAGCACAAAAAAAAATTGATCGGCACGGGGCCGTGTCGTCGCAACTGTCGGGATAAAACCCTCTTTTCATAACAGTTACATCATTCCACACGCCCCGTTTCCCAGAAAAAGCTCTGGTCCGAGGCGATTTTCTGCAGATTTCCAACGTTACCACTAGATCTAACAACATCAAGGTATGATTCTATCATCATTAGTAGTTAGATTAGTTACTTGCATGTAGTTAAAACATCAAAAATTTGGGGAAAAATCTAGGGTTCTTAAAGTTCATCCGGATCGAACCTCAAATTTTTGAAATAATTTGTTAGCATTAGTTTAGATTAGTATAATGGGAAGTAAATACACTTGAATTGTTGATAGATTTGCCCGATTTCTCTCAAAAACCTCAAACCCTTGTTTTTGAACCGAAAAAGATAAAATTGAAGGGGTAAACGGTTTATTTTGGGAAAAACGGCACTTGGGGTTTCATTTTCGGGGGAAACCGCACCTACTTGGCCAAAAATTTTCAGATTTTCGGGACCGGGTCGAAAAATGAAGTTTTTGAGTAACAGATGCCTGGACACGGGGTCGTGCCCGCTGAACACGGGGCCGTGTCCAGCTAACTGTTTGCAGTTTTTTACCGAAAATCTTATCGTTTCACGCTAACTTTTTGTGTATTCTTGCAGATGGCGAAGTTCACAAGATTCAATGCCACAGAGCTCGATGCTAGGGCTAGATATGAGATACTTCAAACAAGACCCGAGGAATACCCGAGGCAAGCGTGCACGGACCTATTAACCTTGGTGAACCAGCTCGACCGATTCAACAACCTTGTTACCGGACCACTAAGGGTTGCCTTAACCACTCAACTTCGTTTGGTACATCAATGCACTATGGAATTCTACAGTACTTTCACCTTCACTTCAAGGTGTGACCCGTTTGACAATGAGGGGGTTGCATTTCGATGTGGTGGGACAAGGTACTCGATCTCTATGGCGTAGTTTGGGGCAATAGTGGGACTGTATACGGAAGAAGGTTCGGGAAATGAGGAAAACACCGGGGGATTGCGAGATCTGGATGAAAATGAGCGCCAAGCCGCATGGGCCCAAATCGGTGAAGGGCACTACAACCCGAGCAGCACAAAGAGTACTAAGCTGAGGGATCCGCTTTATCGCTACATCCATAGGCTCCTCACTTACTCTCTTAGTCAGCGACACGACAGTAGCGGTGTTGTTGGGTTAAAGGATTTGGTAGTCCTTCACTGCATCCACAACCGAAGGCCCCTCGATGTTCCGTATCTCTTGCTTCCAAACATGCATCTGAACCGTCTTGCTCGTGCACCAACCCCTATCTTCTTTGGAGGATGGGTGTACCGCCTCTTCAAGCACTTCACGCACATTCCTAGGTCCTTTGAAAGAAGCCCATTGTCACACCCCCAAAATCCACACGCGGGGTACCACCGCTTGGAGGCGTGACATGACCAGGATCAAGCCACCAATCATGTTGAACATGTATTTAGTATCAAGTAAAAAAAAATGCAAACCAATCATTCAATACGATAGGTGTTCAAAACGTAATTATAGTTCCAAAGTGTAGCGGAAGCATAAGTATGAAAACCCAATGTATAACATAAGTTCAAATGCTTAAATGTTTTAACATGGCATCCACGATCCATGCTTCACAACGACCTGCTCCTCCCTGTGCAAGCTCCATGTATCTAACGACCTGCAAGGCATGTAACAGAGGATCAACAACTAGTTGAGCGAGTTCACAGTTTATAGTCCAGGTATTGTAATAGTATATTAAGCCTTGTGTTCGTTCATTAAGTCCTGTATCGTAATAGTTCGTATCGCAGCCCTCCTAGGCATGTATGCGAAGATTAGGGAAAGTTCTCAAGTATTCTAGACTAGGTATGTTTGTATCGCGGCCACCCGGCACCTGTGCGAAGTTTTAGTGTATAGTTCGCAGCCTTCCTAGGCATGTGTGCGAAGATTAGTCATATTATCGCAGCCAACCCTGGCATGTATGCGAAGATCAGTCATATTATCGCAGCCAACCCCGGCGTGTGTGCGAAGATCAGTTCTATAAGCATCACTAGTCTAGCAGTATCTTAACCAATCACCTTCCTCACCCGAGGACCATATCACTACGTTCCATTATCTAGAGAAGTACAAATAAATAAATCAATCCCATTCCCACCCTGGGAACCCCATGCCTTGGCTGTGTGAACTCACCTTGGTTTGCTCGGTATGCTAGGTTATGCACTCACAAGTAATCAATCAAAGCCTAGAGTAGGCATGTGTTCACAGTCAGTTCATGTTTGTAAGGTTTCGCAAGCAAAGTTCATCACATAGTGTGTATAACAGTTAACATCAGGCATTACAACCAGTTAAATCTTCATACAATTCATGCTTGATAGGAAGAACAGGCAGTGACATACTCTACCAGGTTAACACATTAAACAGGGTTACATGCATATCTTAATAGAGTTAACATCTAACGGAATTAATAAACTAATAGAGTTTATTAAGTTAACAATGTTAATAACGAACAAGTTCAATAAACTAACAGTGTTTCATGCTGAACAGTGTTACCAATATACTTAACGGAGTTAACAGATTTAACATAACGAGTTTACTGTAGTTAATAACTTAACGGGGTAACAACTACATGTGCATTTCAGACAATACAACATCACAAAGCTCGGACAAGGACTTGGGGCATTAAACTCGGACCCCTTAGGCTTTCATTTACAAAGTTCGGACAAAAGGGGAGGGGCATTCCTTACTTAAAAAGTCGGACAGGGGGGTGTAAAACTCGGACCACATGGAAATCAATAAAGATCGGACACTTTGATACTTATAAAAAAAATCGGATCCCCTATATCTCTCAAAAGTCGGACCACAAGTTTTGTTTCAAAAACTCGGACCTTCCTTGCAATATACATAAAAATCTGACTTTTATTTATTACAATATTCGGACTCATGTGTATGAAAAACTCGGACTCTCATATCCTCATATAATATTCGGACTTCATGACTCCTTGTTAAAAAGTTCGGACACACTAATATCAATAAAACTCGGACAAGAGCTCCAATCTTAAAACTCGGACATCATGGTTTACAAGTTAAAGTTCGGACATGCATCAAAAATAAAACTCTGACTATAAACAATCATACATACGAATGTTCCAGTTTATTGAAATTGTATTAGTTACGTTCTTGTTTTCATACGATAGAAACCCTAAACTCATCACTTTTGCATTACAGTGGCGAATCAGTAAATCAATAGTTTTGACAAATCAATCATCTAAATCATCAGACAATACTTACATAACAATCAGCATCAATTCTCAATAATCAGAATCACATTAACAATTACAGAAACTTAGCATGTGAAGAACTAGGGTTTTTCATGAATCTCACAATCAACAATTAACAATAAACAATGATTAAGCATGTACCTTGGATTGATTCTAAATAGAAAGAGGAAATCAAAAGTGATTATGAACTTGTGCCAACGATGATGATTGATTGCCAGAGAAATCAGAGAATGAAAGTACGTGCTTTGTTTTGTGTAAATGATTAGTGAAAAGGGATTAGGGTTAAGTATCACTAGGATTTCACTAATTACTCTCTACATCCTCAAGTATTAACTTTTACAATAGTACACCATCTCAAACAATTTCACAGTTTCACCACCAAGTTCATGCATTTGACAAATCTTTCATAATTAACACATACCCATGCACAATCACACAATACTCTTCATCGTATCAAAACGTTACAGTTCCATAGCAAATTATTTGTGCAAATAAACAACTAAACAATAAATAAACGTGCAATAAATGCGAAATAGGAATCTTAGAAATTTGAATTGTCACATTATCCCCAACTTGAAAGAAATTTCGTCCCGAAATTTAGCATGCGGTTACTGAGGAAGCTAGGTAAGTTGTATCGTTTACTGGTTTTCCTGGGGTGTCACATCATCCCCCCGATGATATGGAATTTCATCCCGAAATTCTGTATTAGTAGCTTCAGCCTCAGTAGTAGTTGCACGGTTTCCGAATAACTGGGGATACTTGAGTTTCATTTGGTCTTCGCGTTCCCAGGTATACTCTGGGCCACGACGGGAGTTCCAACGAACTCGCACAAGAGGTATTCTAGTGTTCTTGAGGACCTTGACATCCCGGTCCACGATTTCAACTGGTTCCTCGACGAACTGCAACCGCTCGTCGATAGTGAATTCCTTAAAAGGAACTATGAGGGTCTCATCTGACAGACACTTCTTCAGATTCGACACGTGGAATACGTTGTGAACTGCACCGAGTTCAGCTGGTAGGTTTAGTCTGTAGGCTACCTTGCCTATTCTTTCAGTGATTTCGAACGGTCCAACATACCGTGGATTGAGCTTGCCTCGTTTACCAAAACGAACCACACCCTTCCAGGGTGAGACTTTAAGTAGCACTCGATCCCCAACTTGGAACTCGAGCGGTTTTCTGCGTTGATCAGCGTAACTTTTCTGGCGATCACGAGCTGCCGCCATGCGTTGTCGTATCTGTGCTATTCGTTCAGTAGCGTCAACTACCATTTCTGGACCTGTAATCTGACTATCCCCCACCTCTGCCCAACAGAGAGGTGACCGGCATTTACGTCCGTACAATGTCTCGAATGGAGCGGCTTGTATGCTGGTGTGGTAACTGTTATTGTACGAAAACTCCACTAACGGGAGATGCTTTTCCCAGCTGTTGCCGAAATCGATAACACACGCCCGAAGCATGTCTTCTAGGGTTTGAATCATGCGCTCAGACTGCCCATCCGTCTGAGGGTGATAAGCTGTGCTCATGTCTAAACGAGAGCCAAAAGCTTTGTGCATCTCTTGCCATAGTTCTGAGGTGAATCGTGCATCCCGATCCGAAATAATGGAGGTGGGCACCCCGTGCCTCGAAACGACTTCTTTAAGATAAACGTCTGCGAGGGTAGAGAACTTATCTGTTTCCTTAATAGCCAGGAAATGTGTAGACTTGGTGAGTCGATCCACGATCACCCATATAGTATCATTCCCACGCTGAGATCTAGGCAAGCCAGTAAAAAAATCCATGGAAATTTCTTCCCATTTCCATTGTGGTATCCTGGGTTGCTGAAGTAGGCCTGAGGGTTTCTGGTACTCTGTCTTGACTCTCGCACAAGTCAAACATTTGCCGACGTACGTTGCGATGAGGGCTTTCATGCTAGGCCACCAGTAAGTAGTTCTGAGATGGTGGTACATTTTATCCGAACCTGGATGTACCGAGTAGCGAGACTTATGAGCTTCATCTATCACAAGTTCTCGTAAACCGCCATAAAGTGGGACCCAAATACGCCCTGTTACATAGTAGGCGCCGTCTTCCCTTTGTTCTAATCGTTGCCTTGAGCCACGCAAGGCTTCAGCCCTGACGTTTTCTGGTTTCAATGCTTCCACCTGAGCATCTCGTATCTGTGCAGGAAGATCAGACTGAATAGTGAGCTGCAAAGCTCGTACACGCCTAGGTAGAGTGTCTTTTCGACTGAGAGCGTCAGCCACAACATTGGCTTTGCCTGGATGGTACTTGATGGCGCATTCGTAATCATTAAGCAGTTCGACCCACCGTCGTTGACGCATGTTCAATTCCTTCTGCTTGAAGATATGCTCGAGACTCCTGTGATCGGTGTAAATAGTGCACTTGGTACCGTACAGGTAGTGTCGCCATATCTTGAGCGCGAAAACAACAGCTCCCAGCTCTAAATCGTGCGTCGTGTAATTCCGTTCATGAACTTTAAGTTTCCGCGAAGCGTAGGCAATAACTTTATCCTGCTGCATCAATACACAACCAAGCCCCTGTATTGATACGTCTTAATAGACCACAAAATCGTCTGTGCCCTCTGGCAGTGAGAGAATAGGTGCGCTGCAAAGCCTATCCTTTAAGTACTGAAAAGCGGTTTCCTAGGAATCTCCCCAACGGTAGGTAACACCTTTCTGTGTCAGCATTGTAAGCGGCTGCGCGATCTTTGAAAAGTCTTTAATGAATCGTCTGTAGTATCCTGCCAAACCCAAGAATTGGCGTATTTTCGTTGGTGTACGTGGTGCAGGCCAGTTCCTGATCGAATCTACCTTGGATGGATCAACATGGATCCCATCCTTGTTTACTACGTGGCCTAGAAAGTGGACTTCACGAAGCCAGAAGTCACATTTCGAAAACTTAGCGTACAGTTGTTCCTTTCGAAGGAGTTCCAAAATAAGTCGTAGATGCTGCTCGTGCTCCTCCTGACTCTTGGAGTAGATCAGGATGTCGTAAATAAACACTATCACAAATTTGTCTAGGTAGGGTTTGCACACCCTGTTCATAAGATCCATAAATACGGCAGGCGCGTTCGTTAACCCGAACGGCATGACAAGAGACTCGTAGTGGCCGTAGCGAGTTCTAAATGCGGTTTTGGAGACGTCCTCGTCCCGGACTCTCAGCTGATGGTAACCTGACCTCAAGTCTATCTTGGAGTAGTAGCACGACCCTTGCAACTGGTCAAATAAGTTGTCAATTCGTGGAAGAGGATAACAATTCTTCACCGTCACCTTGTTGAGTTCCCGGTAGTCTATGCACATCCTGAAGGTACCGTCCTTCTTTTTCACAAATAACACTGGAGCTCCCAGGGCGAAGAGCTAGGACGAATAATGTAACACCCCAAAATTCGAATTATTAAATTCGTTACCATGTTAGTAAAATGAGATACAATAACTAAGTTAATAAACTTAGTTAAATGTCTATTAGATAAGCTAAGGGATGAAACTTGTAACAATTATGATGGAATGTATACTAGAGGGACCAAAAACGTTAAGTGGGAAACTTGATTTTATAAAACAAAATTAAAACACCACACACACACAGTGTGCGTGTGTGTGTCGATGATCAGGAAGGGAAAAGAGGGTCAAAACCCTAGTTTCTTCAAAATCTTCAAATTGAAAGGCAAGATGAAGCTTTAACTCATAACCGAGCATAGATTAATGATCACCTTCACAAGGGGATCGCAAGGTATGTCTTAAAAGTTAGATTGGTGATTATGCACGAAGTGGGTTATGTTGTAAATCGCAAATTTGTGTGAAATTGAGCATGAGTATGTGTTAGATTCGTCATTTGGAACATGGATTATGCATGGTTTAGGTTAATTTGATGTTTAAGGGTGAAACCCATTTGTTATGGTGAAGATGATGACATGGGTAAATCATCTATGTTTAAATTCTTGCTTAAAATTGATGTATTTTGATTTGTAAGATGGATTCTTAGGAGAGGAATTGAAAGAAATGTGATACTAGTATGTTTGATGTTTATGCATGTATGATTCATGTTGATTAGAAGGAAGAAATTGATGAATTATGTATGAGATTAGAAGGATATGCATGAACTAGTTGTACACTATGCTTACAAGGTAGTACACATATCAAAAGTATGATGAAATTATGAAGAACTTAAGATTAGATCACTTGTAAGTGATTAATAAGTAGTTATGAAGTGGGTTTTAGATGATGTAATGTAAATTGATGATTTACTTATGTTAACAATGTTTGGAATCATACATGTGTGTGAGTGTTTAAAGAAATTGGATAAGAAATGGTGAATTATTGTTAGATGAAGTGAACAAAATGTGATGATAATATGTATGATGTTTAATTTTAAATACCACATGCTGATTAGTATAGGATTTGATGAACTATGTATGAATTTAGAAGATTGTGCATGAATTAGTTGTATGTTATGCTTAAAAGATGGTACGCACCCCAATCGTATGATAAAATATATGTATTGTCGTCCGTATAGTCGATTATGATGTTACGGGTATATAATGATAAGTCGAAAGTTAAACTAAATGAACCGTTGACTTCTAAAAGTCAACCGTGTATAAGAAGGATGGTTAGACGAGTTTTCATAATTGTAAGATTAAGGTAGGTTATATGGAGCGTGTTTGACGAATGTGTGTTTAATGCAATGACATGATGGTTTACATGAGTTTGAAATGATATGAATTTGGTCACATGTATTATGCTTGCTAGAAGTAACTAATGAAAGTCAAATAGGAATTATGCGATCGATATGATCGTTAACATGTACAATTATGTATGCTAATAAGAATGTGATTTCGATGACATGGAAGTATAGGAATCATGTCGAGACGGAATCAAGCACGGAAGGCTAACGGGTCAAGAAGTGGCGAAGAAACAAATATGAATACGGATGCACGAGGTAAGTGATTTCCGCAATCACTTTTAGTTGTTTATGTAAAGTTATTTGCAACTTAATTAAGTATGATAATTGAGGTCAAATAGGAATGAGTTGTATGAAATTGACGAAGTATTAAACGGATCTTAGCTTTGATCCGAGCAAGGTATGTGCGTTAGAGTTGTAGTTAAGTGGTAGGATTGGTTAAATATGCAAGGAAGTCCTTGGTTGTAAAGGATGGAGCAATGTTGACAAAAACGCCCTTGATAGGTATATCGGGTAAACAACCTTAAATGTCTATTGGAAACAAGCTAATTGATTAGAGTAATGTTTTGGTCAAGTATGAAAGCGAAGTATAGGGTTTTGTATGTCATAGTCTACTTAAAGCGCAAATACCCATAACGGTCAAAAATAAGCTTTTGAGTGAAAATGGGTTAAAAGGATGCAAGACGTCCGAGAACTTAATCTTTTATGATAAGCGCCAATGAAATTATTAAAGTTCATATGAGATTGAGGTCAAATAAATAGATAATGTTGATAAATGCACGAACGGGTCGAATCATTAGAAAATGATAATATGTCGAATGCATGTAAGATAAGAATTTCCTTAATCCGGGGGTAAGATTTTAAGTTCATATGATGGAATGTGAATTTACAAGCATGTAGGAAGAAACGGGAGGTCAAACGGGTAAACGGTTCAAAATTTACGCGCGTTTTAGTGCGTTCGGACGACGAAACGAATCTGCAGAAAACAACAAAAACTAGAGGGCGTCGCCGACGGGTAGGGGGCCGTCGCCGACGGGCAAGGGAAAATCAGTTTTTGTGCTGACGGGTTAATTACCTGTCTACGGGTTTTTGGGCTACGGGTAAATGCAAGGCCCGTCGCCGACGGCCCTAGGGGCGTCGGCGACGGCCTCCCTAAGTCTCAAAAGCTAAATTCTTGTTATTTAAGTTGATTTATGTGTCGTAGGCTTCGGTTTGTTATCCGTGGACTACGATGGACTTTCCAAACATGATTTTTTTTACGGTTCCTTAGATGTTTATGGACTTTAAACCTAAGTCTAAGACCCTTGTAAATATTGTATGTAAAGATGTAGGAATATATGTACGTATGTAGATGTGTGGGTATGTATGTCTAAAGATATGTATGAGCGTATGCATGTATGTAAAGATGTAAGAAAGGTATGTATGTATGTAGAGGAATATGTATGCATGTAAGATGGTACGTGTGCATGATTTAAATACGTAGAGTTTTAACGTTACTAATTATGCGTTTGAGGTTGGTATGTAATGCAGGAACGAGAATATCGGATTCTTACAAAATTTAAGCTCTACCTGAAATAAGAGGATGAGTAAGGATAGTTGGATGAATTAATGTTAAATTGTCGAACGTTATTCAATATTTAATTATATGAGATTAATGTTATATGATGATGTCGTTGACTAATGACTAAGTTGTATGTGATGCCCACAGGTGCCACACGGACTTCTTCTGCTACTTAGAAAGTGAAGCGGACGTAGATCGAGTCAAGAGCAAGGATTGCACGGATAGATCGGTCATATAATTGAAGTGTATAACGTCTAGAAATGTAAATTTTAGTATAAATGTTGTGAATTCTTTTATAGAACGTTTAACATTTTTAGCATTTGGAACCTTCGCGAAAGTAATGTCGTTAATAAGGAAATAAATTTTAAAGCCCTTTTCCGCTGCGTCATTTTTAAGGTAAAACGTGTTAGGGCGTAACAAATAAAGCCCTTTTCCAAGAGCTCTTGTAGCTGCTTTGACAATTCTTCCAGTTCAGTTGGAGCTAAACGATACGGTGCGTGAGCTATAGGTGCTGTCCAGAACTATAGGGATGAGGTCGATAGGGAGTGTCTGACCAGCGAGGATAAGATTACAACCCTGAACTATGTACGGCCTCTAGACCTTTACCATTAACTAACACTACGACACGTTGGGTGTTCAAGGGAGTTGGTGTACGTTTTAACATTCGACTAACTTTCAAAGACATATAATTGGTATTCACACCCGAATCAGACAATATAGTAACATAGAAGTCGACAAGAAGAAACTTACCCATTATTACGATAAGATCGTTCCTTGCGTCACCCTGACCAATCATGTACACGCTGCCCTGGCGTCATTGTTTCCATTGCTTCCCCCAACGCTATCCCCGTTGTCGTCCCTGTTTCCATGGTCGTGGTTCTGAGTCTGGTCCTGGTTTAATTGAGGGCAATCGCGTTTAAAATGACCTTCAGCCCCACACTAGAAACATCCCCGGTTTCCACGTTGTGGCTGCTGCTGTGTGTTCTGTGGAGCTGGTAGTAGCGGTTGCTGGTTCTGTGAAGATTGAGGCGGTCGTTGTTGTTCTTGAGTTACAGGACGTGAGTTTCGACAATCCTTAGCTTCATGACCAATCTTGAGACACCGCTGGCAACGACCCTTGTTGCACTGGCCACCGTGGTGTCTGTTACAATTGTTGCACCATGGGTGAATTCCTCGATATCTTTTCTGCCCATGACTACTAGAAAACTGCTGTCTGGGGCTCTGGTAGTCATCTATCTCTTGCTGCTGCGTCAGCGGCTGGACCAAAATTAATCCTTTGCTCAGGTTTTCATCCCACTTGCGTTTGTTATCACCAGAAGCACATGTAGTATCAGCTTTAACACGTTTCGGTAGTTTGTTTTGTTCTACTGCCTGGTCTGTGAGATGATGAGCAAGCCGAGTGACTTGCTGGATAGTGCCGAGATTAGCTGCGGCCACATGACTCTGAACTTCGGGCACCAGACCCTTGAGATACAGTTGGATGCGTTTGGTGGGAGAGTCTACCATAGTAGGACAAAATGTGGCTAATTCGTTTGATCTCCTCTTATAAGCTTCAATTTCAGACCCCACCATCTGTAGGTTGAGGAACTCTACCTCTAGTTTGTGGATGTCTTCTCTACTGCAAAACTCTTCCTTAATTAGGTCCTTGAACTCGTTCCAGGGAGTGGCATTAGCAGCTGCCAGTCCTAACATTTGAACATGTGCTTCCCACCAGGTTAATGCAGCACGTTCGAGTGTTCCAGTAGCAAACTTTACTCTTCGAGACTCAGGGCAATCATGCACCTCAAAGTCAGTTTCGAGCCTTTCGAACCAGTGGAGGAGGCCTTCAACTCCCTCAGCTCCACTAAAGGTACTAGGTTGGCAAACCTTGAGATTTTTGAAGGTGTAAACAGGTGACTAAGTGTGTTGACCTATGGTGTACGAATAGGACAAAGTTTAAACACGAGATTTGGTTTAAGAGTGTAGGATCTAAAGAACCTAGTTACGACTGCAGGGTTTACCTCCTGCTTGTATGGCTGTAAGTGTCGCAGCAATTCGTTCGTTAATGAGAGCCGTCAACTGGGCTTGTGTCAAGTTGATACGTCCGGCCATTGATCTTCACATCAAAGGCAACATAAGTGAGATAGGTTCGCGAATAGTGCGATGACAGAAGAGTGTAAGCACACAAGTGTTCTCAAGCAATAACAAATAGTGAGCAATGTAATCTAAGCATACTACGAGCAAAGTTCCATGTAATTCTAGCATGTAGGCAATAAACATAAACCTTATTACCTAGGATGTTGAGTCTTGCACGTGGAGCGAAGCGTCGTTGTGGATCGTTGAGAGCACTGTTCTGGTTATAGTCTGGTTTTAATAAAAAACGTTTTCCCGTATTAAAACCAAGTTCTCTATAACCAATGGCTCTGATACCAATCTGTCACACCCCCAAAATCCACACGCGGGGTACCACCGCTTGGAGGCGTGACATGACCAGGATCAAGCCACCAATCATATTGAACATGTATTTAGTATCAAGTAAAAAAAAATGCAAACCAATCATTCAATACGATAGGTGTTCAAAACGTAATTATAGTTCCAAAGTGTAGCGGAAGCATAAGTATGAAAACCCAATGTATAACATAAGTTCAAATGTTTAAATGTTTTAACATGGCATCCACGATCCATGCTTCACAACGACCTGCTCCTCCCTGTGCAAGCTCCATGTATCTAACGACCTGCAAGGCATGTAACAGAGGATCAACAACTAGTTGAGCGAGTTCACAGTTTATAGTTCAGGTATTGTAATAGTATATTAAGCCTTGTGTTCGTTCATTAAGTCCTATATCGTAATATTTCGTATCGCAGCCCTCCTAGGCATGTATGCGAAGATTAGGGAAAGTTCTCAAGTATTCTAGACTAGGTATGTTTGTATCGCGGCCACCCGGCACCTGTGCGAAGTTTTAGTGTATAGTTCGCAGCCTTCCTAGGCATGTGTGCGAAGATTAGTCATATTATCGCAGCCAACCCTGGCATGTGTGCGAAGATCAGTTCTATAAGCATCACTAGTCTAGCAGTATCTTAACCAATCACCTTCCTCATCCGAGGATCATATCACTACGTTCCATTATCTAGAGAAGTACAAATAAATAAATCAATCCCATTCCCACCCTGGGAACCCCATGCCTTGGCTGTGTGAACTCACCTTGGTTTGCTCGGTATGCTAGGTTATGCACTCACAAGTAATCAATCAAAGCCTAGAGTAGGCATGTGTTCACAGTCAGTTCATGTTTGTAAGGTTTCGCAAGCAAAGTTCATCACATAGTGTGTATAACAGTTAACATCAGGCATTACAACCAGTTAAATCTTCATACAATTCATGCTTGATAGGAAGAACAGGCAGTCACATACTCTACCAGGTTAACACATTAAACAGGGTTACATGCATATCTTAACAGAGTTAACATCTAACGGAATTAATAAACTAATAGAGTTTATTAAGTTAACAACGTTAATAACGAACCAGTTCAATAAACTAACAGTTTTTCATGCTGAACAGTGTTACCAATATACTTAACGGAGTTAACAGATTTAACATAACGAGTTTACTGTAGTTAATAACTTAACGGGGTAACAACTACATGTGCATTTCAGACAATACAACATCACAAAGCTCGGACAAGGACTTGGGGCATTAAACTCGGACCCCTTAGGCTTTCATTTACAAAGTTCGGACAAAAGGGGAGGGGCATTCCTTACTTAAAAAGTCGGACAGGGGGGTGGGGGGTTTATACCTCGGACCACATGGAAATCAATAAAGATCAGACACTTTGATACTTATAAAAAAAACTCGGATCCCCTATATCTCTCAAAAGTCGGACCACAAGTTTTGTTTCAAAAACTCGGACCTTCCTTGCAATATACATAAAACTCTGACTTTTATTTATTACAATATTCGGACCCATGTGTATGAAAAACTCGGACTCTCATATCCTCATATAATATTCGGACTTCATGACTCCTTGTTAAAATGTTCGGACACACTAATATCAATAAAATTCGGACAAGAGCTCCAATCTTAAAACTCGGACATCATGGTTTACAAGTTAAAGTTCGGACATGGCATCAAAAATAAAACTCTGACTATAAACAATCATACATACGAATGTTCCAGTTTATTGAGATTGTATCAGTTACGTTCTTGTTTTCATACGATAGAAACCCTAAACTCATCACTTTTGCATTACAGTGGCGAATCAGTAAATCAATAGTTTTGACAAATCAATCATCTAAATCATCAGACAATACTTACACAACAATCAGCATCAATTCTCAATAATCAGAATCACATTAACAATTACAGAAACTTAGCATGTGAAGAACTAGGGTTTTTCATGAATCTCACAATCAACAATTAACAATAAACAATGATTAAGCATGTACCTTGGATTGATTCTAATTAGAAAGAGGAAATCAAAAGTGATTATGAACTTGTGCCAACGATGATGATTGATTGCCAGAGAAATCAGAGAATGAAAGTACGTGCTTTGTTTTGTGTAAATGATTAGTGAAAAGGGATTAGGGTTAAGTATCACTAGGATTTCACTAATTACTCTCTACATCCTCAAGTATTAACTTTTACAATAGTACACCATCTCAAACAATTTCACAGTTTCACCACCAAGTTCATGCATTTGACAAATCTTTCATAATTAACACATACCCATGCACAATCACACAATACTCTTCATCGTATCAAAACGTTACAGTTCCATAGCAAATTATTTGTGCAAATAAACAACTAAACAATAAATAAACGTGCAATAAATGCGAAATAGGAATCTTGAAAATGCGGTTACTGAGGAAGCTAGGTAAGTTGTATCGTTTGCTGGTTTTCCTGGGGTGTCACACCCATGGTCGGGACGAGTTGATATACACATTTGCCGTGCCATGAACCTAATTTATGAGGCGGAAGACGGGTCAGTGAGCTTTCAAAGGATGCATGGCCATGCATGGAACCCACAGGAGGCCCTAATCCTTCACGCTCCACCTCCCCACTACCAGTATCAACCCCATGGTGATCCGGGCCAATCCTCCTCCCAAGGAGGCGGTTTTCCTAACCTTCAAAGTTTACATGATCTTTTGCAGGAAAACCTCATGTGCACCAGGAACGCCTACAACCTTGCCAACAATACATATCACCGGGTCGAGGCTATTGAGCGAAGCATCACCGATATACAAGACGACATCGGGAACATCCGGGAGTATATGGCGGGTCATGGGGACGGAGGTGATGACAGCGATGAGGATATGGACTAGGAGGTTGAAGAAGAAGCAGGAGCGGGTTGATGGCGAGCCCACAGGTTAAGGTCCCCTTTTATCTATCAAAACAATTTCCGGCCTGCGTGCCGAGTGTTAGACAATTTACTTTCCTTAACTTCTTTTTACTTTTTGCTTTATTTTTCTTTTACTTTATGGTTTGGATGATTAACTACGGTAATTTAGGATGTTTGGTATTGCTTGGTATGGTATTTAGTGGTAAAACAGGTACAATTGAGGCTTAGAGTGCTAATCATTAGCACTAATAAAGCCAGGACAGGAAAACCAGAAGAAGAAACCTGTTTTTCAGCCTTGCAGACTGTCCACACGGAGACGTGTCCAGCCGACACGCCCCCGTGCCCATCGCCCAGACCTGTTGTTTGACAAATTTCTACAAATTTTTTGTCAGACACGGGGTCGTGCCCAACGAACACGCCCCCGTGTTCAACTTCTGTAAGCTCTCGTTACTGGCACCTGAACACGGGGCCGTGTCTACTCACCACGGGGCCGTGTCCAGACTACCAGTAACATAAAATTTTGCTTTTAAACATCATTTTACACATCCAATCAACCTAAAAACTTATTTTTGGGACACATTGAGGACAATGTGTAATTTAAGTGTGGGGGGATGCTAAAACCTTGAATTTTGCAAGTCCTAATAACAAGCCTTACTTGTCTAAGTTTAAGTTGGGAATTCTAATTTTAACAAAGTTATATTTTTACGAACTTACAACCGATAACGTCGTGATAAAAAGAACCAACATAAGAAAATTATGAAACGGCATGACAAGCTTAGTTAAAATTTGATTATATATACTTGATCACATAAAAACCCATTCCCACAAAAGTGAGTTTTGAGCCTTTATAGAGCATACAAATACACATCTTTACAACTAAATGCTCATTTTTCGTTTCTTGTGTGAATAGCCGCTTGGTTCTTACGACTCTAGAACTTGCCATGACAATACATTCCCGGTCCTTACCAACTTAAACCCAAGTAAGTAAATGATGGAGGCATTAGGACTAACCCTTTTTCTTTCAACACCATTATTTTTATTTTTCTTTTCACCTACCCAAAAATTCCCCCTAGTTAACCCCTTTGAGCCTAAACCTTTTCATTTCTTAACCCAAAACCCTTTTTATCCACCAAAAACCCTTTTTATATTTTTTTTACCTTTTATTTTAGTAACAAGCTCGGTTTTCGTGTGACTAATATATATATATATATATATATATATATATGATGAAGTTGGAAATAAACAAACAAAGCTCCTTAAGCAAAAGCTTGTTTGAATAAATACTTCATTAAATATATATATATATATATATATATATATATATATATAATAAAAAGTCACGAAAACAAAATGTTTTACGAAAACCGACGCTTTTTACGCCTTTCGCCCTTTTCTACTAACCACTAACCCAACTACCCACCTTTAGCCCAAGCCTAACCCTTCACCCAAAAAGTCCTCTTGATATTTACAAAGGTATAAAATTAAAAAGGAGGAGGAATGATTGCTTGGCAAGCTTATGGAAGAAATAAGTTCCATGCCGCTCTCGAGTGATTCACTAAAAATACACCTTCGGCCGAGTGTGAGTGATTTCTCCCGTGAGGTATGTGAACCTGTATATAAATGGAATTTTACAAAGGTATGTTATGCCTTAATAAATAATTTATCTTATGAAACGTTTTTAATACATCATGACGAATAGGATTGTAAATAAATAAAAATAAAACCTAAACGATCTTGGAAAATCCCAACACTCAATGACAAGCCCAAAACCTTCTCTTCTACCCATTCCATTTGGGAGTGAATAAAGCTGTGACACCCCAGGAAAACCAGTGAACGATGTAACTTACCTAGCTTCCTCAGTGAGTGCGTACCAAATTTCGGGACGAAATTTCTTTAAAGTTGGGGATAATGTGACAACTCGAGTTTCTGACTTTTGCTTTCGCATTAAATGCGCGTTGACTTTGACTGTTTAGTAGTTGACTTGTTGGACTTGTAATTGTACGCGTTGTGTTTTAATGAAACGTGTTGTCTTTGTGCATACATGTAACTACTTGTGGTTGTAAAAGATAATATTAGAATTATTATTTAATACACTTAGTCTAGATCGAAACATATCCTTCGATTCGAAGGATCAACTTTCGGTTCGAAGGACCTCGAAACATATCCTTCGACCAAGGACTTTATCCTTCGACATCCTTCGGCCACGAAACATATCCTTCGACTGGAATTCAGATCCTTCGGCCCAGTCTTTCAGATGGGCTTGGCCCATTTCTGTAATACGTATTTATACGTGAATGCACGTAGTCGACTGTCATTTTTCTCAACCCTAGAGCTATTTCACTGTGACGGCAAACCAGAAACCACCGGAAACCTTTGCGTGACCAAACCCTCATCTCGGTTAGTAAATCTATTTGATTTGATCGTTCGTTCCTCTGCGTATGTGCTCACGTGTCGTGTGTTTTGATTGTTGATGTAATCTGAAATTCATGTTAAATATTAGGGTTCTTGTTACGATATTGAGGATATAGATTTCCCATAGGATTGTTGTTGTCGGATATATATATATATATATGATTCTATGTGAAACTTGTTACGGTTGAATACTGATTTATGAGTGCCGTTAATCTGGAATTGGCCATTATTTCTGTTAGTATTGATATTGTGTGTTAGTCGGTTTCGGGATACGTTTAAACTAGGGTTCATGCTAGACAATGATTTCAGGATGATTGCGTTGTGATGAGATGTGCTAAATGAATTCTGATGATTGTTAATGATGATGATGGCTGCAGACGATTAGGGTTTCTGTTTCTGTGAAAACGTAACTGATTGTGAAAACGTAACTGATTGTGTCGAAAGATACTTGTCTACTCGAAACATAGTTATTGTCGAAAGATACTTATTGTCGAAACATAGATGTGACCGAAAGATGCTTGACCTTCGAACCATAGTAGTGTTGACCGAAAGATAACTGTTTGACCGAAAGATAACTGTTTGACCGAAAGATGACACACGAACCGAAAGGTGGATGTGCGTCGAAAGATAAGGCTGGATTCGAAAGATATTGTAGGATTATAGATATCCTTCGAAAGATAATGGGTTATAACATGTTTCGAAGGATGGAAGGTATACTTGAACTATTTGACATGCCATGCTAGATGATGAATGTTTACATTTGTATTTGTGTGACACTCGACTTGCATGCGTATCATTTCGAACATGAACTAATTTGTTATACGTGCATACAATAGGACTTGATTAATTACTTGTGAGTGCATAACCTAGCATACCGAGCAAACCAAGGTGAGTTCACACTCTTACCAAGGCATGGGATTCCCGGGGTGTTGGGAATGGGATTGAAAGGATAAGGTTGATTAGATACATTATTGACACTATGACTAGACTACCACATTACTATCCTCGGATGTGAAGGATACTTATACTGATCACTATCCTCGGTTGTGAAGGATACTTATACTGATCACTATCCTCGGTTGTGAAGGATACTTATACTGATCACTATCCTCGGTTGTGAAGGATACCTATACTGATCACTATCCTCGGTTGTGAAGGATACCTATAGTTACGAGTAGTCTAGTGGTTATACAACGTGGAACACCACCACCAGTAACGTGGAACACCACCACCAGTAACGTGGAACACCACCACCAATAGAACATACAATCGGCCCAGTAGAGCCACTTGTTACAAACGAACTTACTATTACGCATTTACTTTCTGTGAACTCGCTCAACTAGTTTGTTGATCATTCTGTTACATGCCTTGCAGATCGTTAGGTACTTGGAGCTTGCACACGGAGGAGCTGGTCGTTGTGGGGCTTGGATCGTGATCACCTTGTTAAACACTTTTGATGTTTGATGCTTATTTACTTTGGGTTTTACAATAATACGCTTCCGCTAAACAATGTTAACTTACTTATGTTTTGGGAACACCTTTCATATGGAAATGGTTTGGATTATAATGTGTTTACTTTTACTTTATACAATGTTCTGTATGATTGGTGGCTTGATCTTGGTCAGTCACGCTCCCAAGCGGTGATACTCCGCGTGTGGATTTTGGGGGTGTGACAGATTGGTATCAGAGCCATTGGTTATAGAGAACTTGGTTTTAATATGGGAAAACGTTTTTATTAAAACCAGACTATAACCAGAACAGTGCTCTCAACGATCCACAACGACGCTTCGCTCCACGTGCAAGACTCAACTTCCTAGGTAATAAGGTTTATGTTTATTGCCTACATGCTAGAATTTGCTTAGAACTTTGCTCGTAGTATGCTTACATTACCTTGCTCACAACTTGTTATTGCATGAGAATACTTATGTGCTTACACTCTTCTGTCATCGCACTATTCGCGAACCTTTCTCACTTATGTTGCCTTTGATGTGAAGATCAATGGCCGCACGAATTACCATGACTCAAGCCCAGCTAGAGGCTCTCGTTGCTGCGGCAGTTGCAGCCGCCCAAGCAGGTAGTATACCCTGCAGTATAGACACTAGGATCTTTAGATCCTACATTAATTCTCGTACTTAACTTTGCCCTATTCGTACACAATAGGTCAACCCGCTCAGCAACAGCCTGGGTGCACCTTCAAGAATTTCATGGAATGTCGTCCTAGTTCGTTCAGTGGCACGGAGGGAGCAGTTGGACTCCTCCACTGGTTTGAAAAGCTCGAGTCGGTTTTCGAAATGTGTGAATGCCCTGAGGCTCGCAGGGTGAAGTTCGCCACTGGCACACTTGAAGGGATTGCGCTCACTTGGTGGAACGCACAAGTGCAGATCTTAGGGTTGGCAGCTGCTAACGCCACACCCTGGAATGATTTCAAAGAATTGATCAAGAGGGAATACTGCACTAGAGAAGACATTCACAAGTTGGAGGATGAATTGTATAACTTGAAAATGGTTGGTTCGGAAATCGAAGCTTACACCAAGAGATCGAATGAGTTGGCTGTGTTATGTCCAACTATGGTGGACCCTCCATACAAGCGTATTGAGTTGTATCTCAAAGGGTTGGCACCAGAAATACAGAGCCACGTTACCTCGGCCAACCTCAACAACATCCAGGAAATCCAGCGTCTCGCTCACCGCATCACCGATCAGGCAGTGGATCAGAATAAACTGCCTAAGCGTATCAGTGCTACTGCTACCGCTACTGCTTCTACTACACTTGCTACTCCCAGTGAAAGTAAGAGGAAATGGGATGGGGATTCTAGCAAGGGATCAGCTTCAGTGCAGTCACAAGCTCAACAGCGAAAGACAGACAGTTACCAGAGTCCAAGTCAGCACTCCTCAGGCAGCCACAGGCAGGGAAGGTATCGAGGAAACCTTCCAAAGTGTAACACCTGCAACAAGCATCATCGTGGCCAGTGTAACCAGGTTCGTTGTCAAAGATGCCTCAAGACGGGTCATGAGGCCAAAGATTGTAGAAGCCCTCAACCTGCAAACCAGAATCAGCAGCAACCCCAGGCACAGCAGAATCAGCAGCAGGGTAACAAGGGGTGCTATAATTGCGGTGCAGAGGGTCACTTCAAAAGGCATTGCCCTCAGCTGAACAGAAACCAGAACAACAACAACCATAACAACAATCAGGGTAATGGTAACAACAACAACGGGGGAAACAACAACAACAACGGCAATGAAGCTCGTGGTCGTGCTTTTGTGTTGGGTCGAGGAGATGCAGTGAATGATCCCAATGTGGTTATGGGTAAGTTTCTTCTCGACGATATTTATGTTACTGTCTTGTTTGATTCGGGTGCTGATACAAGTTATATGTCCTTGAAAATGAGTAAATTATTAAAACGTACACCAACACCTCTAGACACCAAACACGTTGTAGAACTAGCCAATGGTAAAAGTGTAGAGGCCGCTCAGGTAGTCAAGGGTTGTAGTATTGTTCTAGCGGGTCAGACTTTCTCGATTGATCTCATACCCATAGTCTTGGGTAGTTTCGACGTCGTCATCGGTATGGATTGGTTATCCCAACATCATGCGGAGATCTTATGCAAAGAAAAAGTTATTCGTATTCCTCGCTCCAGTCAAGAACCTCTCGAAGTACAAGGTGACAAGAGTGGTGCTGTGGTTGGCATCATCTCTTACATAAAGGCGCAGAAATGTTTACGAAAGGGACATACTGCCATTCTGGCACTTGTCACTGACGCATCAACAAAGGAAAAGAAGCTGGAGGATATACCAGTTGTGCGTGATTTTCCTCAAGTGTTTCCTGAAGATTTACCTGGCTTACCTCCTCATCGTCAAGTCGAGTTTCAGATTGAATTAGCTCCAGGAGCAGCACCAATAGCCCGCGCACCGTATCGATTAGCTCCAACCGAACTGGAAGAACTGTCGAAGCAGCTACAAGAGCTCTTGGAAAAGGGCTTTATTCGTCCAAGCTCTTCGCCTTGGGGAGCTCCAGTGTTATTTGTGAAAAAGAAGGATGGCACTTTCAGAATGTGCATCGATTATCGCGAGCTGAACAAGGTCACAGTGAAGAACCGTTATCCTCTTCCGCGCATAGATGACCTATTCGACCAGTTGCAAGGGTCATGTTACTATTCCAAGATTGATTTAAGGTCAGGGTATCATCAGCTGAGAGTCCGGGATGAGGACGTCTCCAAAACCGCTTTCAGAACTCGCTACGGTCATTACGAGTTTCTTGTCATGCCATTCGGGCTTACGAACGCGCCTGCAGTCTTCATGGATCTTATGAACAGGGTGTGCAAACCCTATCTCGACAAGTTTGTTATCGTTTTCATCGACGACATTTTGATTTACTCCAAGAGTCAGGAGGAACACGAGCAGCACTTACGTCTTATCTTGGAACTTCTTCGAAAGGAGCAACTGTACGCAAAGTTTTCAAAATGCGACTTCTGGCTTCGTGAAGTCCACTTCTTAGGCCATGTGGTGAACAAGGATGGGATTCATGTCGATCCATCCAAGGTTGATTCGATCAGAAACTGGCCAGCACCGCGTACACCGACAGAAATACGCCAATTCTTGGGTTTGGCGGGTTACTACAGGCGATTTATTAAAGACTTCTCCAAGATCGCGCAACCACTTACTATGCTAACACAGAAAGGTGTCGTTTACAGATGGGGTAATACGCAAGAGACCGCTTTTCAGTACTTAAAGGATAGGCTTTGCAGCGCACCTATTCTCTCATTGCCAGAGGGCACGGATGACTTCGTGGTTTATTGTGACGCATCGATACAGGGGCTTGGTTGTGTATTGATGCAGCGGGAGAAAGTTATTGCCTACGCTTCTCGGCAACTCAAGGTTCATGAACGGAACTACACGACGCACGATTTAGAGCTGGGAGCTGTTGTTTTTGCGCTTAAGATATGGCGACACTACCTGTACGGTACCAGGTGCACGATTTACACCGATCACAGGAGTCTCGAGCATATTCTTAAGCAAAAGGATTTGAATATGCGTCAACGGAGATGGGTTGAACTTCTAAACGACTACGAATGCGCCATCAAGTATCATCCAGGCAAGGCCAATGTTGTGGCTGATGCCCTCAGTCGGAAAGACACTCTACCTAAGCGCGTGCGAGCGTTACAGCTTACCATTCAGTCCAGTCTTCCTGCACAGATACGAGCTGCTCAGTTAGAAGCACTGAAACCCGAAAACGTCAAAGCTGAAGCCTTACGCGGCTCAAGGCAACGCATGGAACAGAAGGAAGACGGCGCCTACTATGTAACGGGGCGTATTTGGGTCCCACTTTATGGCGGTTTACGCGAGCTTGTAATGGATGAAGCTCACAAGTCTCGCTATTCGGTACATCCAGGGGCGGATAAAATGTACCACGACATCAGCACTACTTACTGGTGGCCTAGTATGAAGGCTCACATCGCTACGTACGTTGGAAAATGCTTAACCTGTGCGAGAGTCAAGGTTGAATATCAGAAACCAGCTGGTCTACTTCAGCAGCCCAAGATACCGCAGTGGAAATGGGAAGAAATTTCCATGGATTTCGTTACGGGTTTACCTAGATCCCAGCGTGGGAATGACACTATTTGGGTGATCGTTGATCGACTCACAAAGTCTGCTCACTTCTTGGCTATCAAAGAAACGGATAAGTTTTCTACACTAGCAGACATCTACTTGAAAGAAGTTGTTTCGAGGCACGGAGTGCCCACTTCTATTATTTCGGATCGCGATGCACGATTCACGTCAGAGCTTTGGCAAGCGATGCACAAATCCTTCGGCTCACGTTTAGACATGAGCACAGCATATCATCCTCAGACGGATGGGCAGTCTGAGCGAACTATTCAAACTCTAGAAGACATGCTTCGAGCGTGTGTTATCGATTTCGGCAACGGCTGGGAAAAGCACCTCCCTTTGGTGGAGTTTTCGTACAATAACAGTTACCATACCAGCATTCAAGCCGCTCCATTCGAGGCATTGTACGGACGTAAATGCCGGTCACCTCTCTGTTGGGCAGAGGTGGGGGATAGTCAGATTACGGGTCCAGATATTGTAGTGGACGCCACAGAAAAGATTGCACAGATACGACAACGCATGGCGGCAGCACGCGACCGTCAGAAAGCCTACGCGGACAAGCGTAGAAAGCCTTTGGAATTTGAGGTCGGGGACCGGGTTTTATTGAAAGTTTCACCCTGGAAGGGTGTGGTTCGATTTGGTAAACGAGGCAAACTGAATCCGCGGTATGTCGGACCATTCGAAATCTTAGAAAAGATTGGCAAAGTAGCCTACAAATTAAAACTACCAGCTGAACTCGGTGCAGTTCACAATGTATTTCACGTGTCGAATCTGAAGAAGTGCCTGTCAGATGAGACCCTTATAGTTCCTTTTAAGGAACTCACTATCGACGAGCGGTTGCAGTTCGTCGAGGAACCAGTTGAAATCACGGACCGGGATGTTAAGGTCCTCAAACACAAGAGAATCCCTCTTGTTCGAGTTCGTTGGAACTCCCAGCGTGGTCCAGAGTATACCTGGGAACGCGAAGACCAGATGAAAGAAAAGTACCCCCAGCTATTCGAAACCAATGCATCCACTTCTGAGGCTGAAGCTACTACTACTGAATTTCGGGACGAAATTCCAAACCAACGGGGGGATGATGTGACACCCCAGGAAAACCAGTAAACGATGTAACTTACCTAGCTTCCTCAGTGAGTGCGTACCAAATTTCGGGACGAAATTTCTTTTAAGTTGGGGATAATGTGACAACTCGAGTTTCTGACTTTTGCTTTCGCATTAAATGCGCGTTGACTTTGACTGTTTAGTAGTTGACTTGTTGGACTTGTAATTGTACGCGTTGTGTTTTAATGAAACGTGTTGTCTTTGTGCATACATGTAACTACTTGTGGTTGTAAAAGATAATATTAGAATTATTATTTAATACACTTAGTCTAGATCGAAACATATCCTTCGATTCGAAGGATCAACTTTCGGTTCGAAGGACCTCGAAACATATCCTTCGACCAAGGACTTTATCCTTCGACATCCTTCGGCCACGAAACATATCCTTCGACTGGAATTCAGATCCTTCGGCCCAGTCTTTCAGATGGGCTTGGCCCATTTCTGTAATACGTATTTATACGTGAATGCACGTAGTCGACTGTCATTTTTCTCAACCCTAGAGCTATTTCACTGTGACGGCAAACCAGAAACCACCGGAAACCTTTGCGTGACCAAACCCTCATCTCGGTTAGTAAATCTATTTGATTTGATCGTTCGTTCCTCTGCGTATGTGCTCACGTGTCGTGTGTTTTGATTGTTGATGTAATCTGAAATTCATGTTAAATATTAGGGTTCTTGTTACGATATTGAGGATATAGATTTCCCATAGGATTGTTGTTGTCGGATATATATATATATATATGATTCTATGTGAAACTTGTTACGGTTGAATACTGATTTATGAGTGCCGTTAATCTGGAATTGGCCATTATTTCTGTTAGTATTGATATTGTGTGTTAGTCGGTTTCGGGATACGTTTAAACTAGGGTTCATGCTAGACAATGATTTCAGGATGATTGCGTTGTGATGAGATGTGCTAAATGAATTCTGATGATTGTTAATGATGATGATGGCTGCAGACGATTAGGGTTTCTGTTTCTGTGAAAACGTAACTGATTGTGAAAACGTAACTGATTGTGTCGAAAGATACTTGTCTACTCGAAACATAGTTATTGTCGAAAGATACTTATTGTCGAAACATAGATGTGACCGAAAGATGCTTGACCTTCGAACCATAGTAGTGTTGACCGAAAGATAACTGTTTGACCGAAAGATAACTGTTTGACCGAAAGATGACACACGAACCGAAAGGTGGATGTGCGTCGAAAGATAAGGCTGGATTCGAAAGATATTGTAGGATTATAGATATCCTTCGAAAGATAATGGGTTATAACATGTTTCGAAGGATGGAAGGTATACTTGAACTATTTGACATGCCATGCTAGATGATGAATGTTTACATTTGTATTTGTGTGACACTCGACTTGCATGCGTATCATTTCGAACATGAACTAATTTGTTATACGTGCATACAATAGGACTTGATTAATTACTTGTGAGTGCATAACCTAGCATACCGAGCAAACCAAGGTGAGTTCACACTCTTACCAAGGCATGGGATTCCCGGGGTGTTGGGAATGGGATTGAAAGGATAAGGTTGATTAGATACATTATTGACACTATGACTAGACTACCACATTACTATCCTCGGATGTGAAGGATACTTATACTGATCACTATCCTCGGTTGTGAAGGATACTTATACTGATCACTATCCTCGGTTGTGAAGGATACTTATACTGATCACTATCCTCGGTTGTGAAGGATACCTATACTGATCACTATCCTCGGTTGTGAAGGATACCTATAGTTACGAGTAGTCTAGTGGTTATACAACGTGGAACACCACCACCAGTAACGTGGAACACCACCACCAGTAACGTGGAACACCACCACCAATAGAACATACAATCGGCCCAGTAGAGCCACTTGTTACAAACGAACTTACTATTACGCATTTACTTTCTGTGAACTCGCTCAACTAGTTTGTTGATCATTCTGTTACATGCCTTGCAGATCGTTAGGTACTTGGAGCTTGCACACGGAGGAGCTGGTCGTTGTGGGGCTTGGATCGTGATCACCTTGTTAAACACTTTTGATGTTTGATGCTTATTTACTTTGGGTTTTACAATAATACGCTTCCGCTAAACAATGTTAACTTACTTATGTTTTGGGAACACCTTTCATATGGAAATGGTTTGGATTATAATGTGTTTACTTTTACTTTATACAATGTTCTGTATGATTGGTGGCTTGATCTTGGTCAGTCACGCTCCCAAGCGGTGATACTCCGCGTGTGGATTTTGGGGGTGTGACAAAAGCCACTTATAAAGAGTTTTGCTTGAGGACAAGCAAAGATTCAAGTGTGGGGGTATTTGATACGCGCAAAATGCAACATATAAATTATATCAATTGTGGCATAAAACTAACCCTTTTTAAGTACTACTGTTGGAAAAAGTGTGTTTTTGTCTTCCTTTTGTATTTTCAGGATGAAATGAGCTCAAATTAACAAAAGAAGCAAAAAGACAGCTAAATCTAACATAAATACAAGAAAAGGAACAAAAGTGGATTGCCCGACCCCTCGACAGCATCCTCCCAAGCAAAACAGAGAAGACTGAACACGCCCCATGCTCAGCGAGCACGGGCCGTGCCCAAGAAGCAGCAGAAAACACAAACATGTAGAAGCTTCCATTGCTCACCATGGGGCCGTGCCCAGTGGACATGGGGGCGTGGTCAATGTACAGCAGACGCATTAATTGTAATTGCGAATTACAATTAATGAGGAGAGATAGTGTCAGACGGGCACGGGGCCGTGCCCAGTGGACACGGGGCCGTGCCCAGGCTTCTATTCAGCCTATAAATAGGAGTGCTTGGAGACATTTCAACTCATCCCTTGGCATACCACCTCTCTCACACTTCATCCACCACCCACCACCATCACAACACCATCATCCACCACCATCATCCATTGTCCATCATAGAGTGCGTGAGTCATCTCGGGATCCAAGATTGATCGTAAGAGTTCTTGACAATCAAGGCCATGTTTGCCTAAGTCTCTTACATCATTGGTGAAGACAAGTGTATAGTATAATACTTTTTATTTTTAATCTTTTGCACTTTTTAATTGGTTTTGTATTAATAACTTTAATAACTAGTTTCTTATGTTGAAGGTGATTCTTCCTTATCGTTTGTCCGTGGTGTCTTGGCATTATTTTACTGTCTATATAAAATAAAAGATTTTCACCATTCATATCTCCACGGTCTATATGGAGGTATGTTGGCTACCTGGTCGGGGGTTAAGGGAACAGTTTGGTAAGTGTCTTGCCCTTGTTCAGCGTTTAGAGGTCCTGCAAGGTACCTGGGTCAAATTTAGTAGGATCTCCTTCAATGCCCAAAGGTATTGGATGGCGAGGATCCAAACTCTTTGACCCCCTCATAAGTAAACTACTATTAATACTATAACCCGGCTATTTAGGACTGTATCCCTGCTGACTCAGACTACTTAGTCGAGGATAACGTCACCTCCAAAAGAGGGGCCTACCATAATTTGCATTAATAACTTAATTCATTAACTTTCAATAATCCGACCCTTTAGGATTGTATCCTTGCTGACTCAAACTACTGGGTTGAGGGTAACGTCGCCTTCAAAAGAGGGGCCTACTACAATAACTAAGATAATCTCTTAAACAAGTGCAAAAGTGCGAAAATAATCAAAGGTTATACTAACACACGAGTCGGATCCAAGTGATTCATCTTGTCTATCTATTTTATTTTATTTTTACTTTTCAGCATTTAGTTAGTTTTATTTTCTTAGTTTTAAAAAAAATCTTTTCTAACATTTGATTTGATTAGACGTTGAGGATAAACCGGTACTAAAAGCTCTTGTGTCCTTGGACGACCTCGGTATCTTACCAACACTATACTCCGTCCACGATGGGTGCACTTGCCCATATGTGTGTCTAGTGTTAGTAAATATCGTGTTTTATAAATTTAAAACTTGGCTAAAGTGTAAAAAGGGCTTAAAATATATACCTAAAATATATATACACTAACACGCATCAATTTCAGTTTTTAACAAGTTACAAGTACCGTTGAGCTTAATTTCACGTTAAGAATTAAATAATTCACTTAGATTGTCGATATACTGGTCCACTTAAATTTTCATACAAATTTCAACTGGTTCAGGACACGATTAGATGTTTTAAGAACTTAAACTCATTCATGTGTCCCACCTCTTGAATATACTCTCGTATCCAGAATCCCAAATATTCAGTCTTACAGGTGAGTATACCACAAATGATATCTGTCAGGGGTTAAATGCGAGGGTCGTGAGAGCTCAGGTCGATACTTCCGTATACGCAGAGAGATGACGGCTTCGACTTTTCGGTGTGTCCGCTTTAGAGGATCTTTTAGTTACAACAGCACACGATTAGCATTTTGCAATGTTTCATCGTTTTTTATGCCGAGGGTGGTGCTATATTTCAAGCAATGCGGAAAGTATTATTCGGGGACTAGGTCAGAACCTCCATTCAGCAGAAGTCCCGGAATAATACCCCAGATATCACTGAGTATAAAGACCTAGTATCTCAGAATAAGGGACCTTTCAAATGAGATTTCAGGGGTTACCTATATATCCAAGTAGTGTTCCCCACGAAATAAGCAAGTGTTTGAATTTAAGTTTATATCCCGAAAAAGTTTACTAAATGTATAAAAACCTATCGGCATATCATCAGTGAGACTGTTTAACACTATTTAATCATTACAATTCTTTAGCATACTGTAACTGTCTACTGATGTACTATCATTTCCTCTTTTTACGCAAAACTCAATTTTTGAATTTTATCATGTTTTTGTATTTTTCAAATTTTCTAATGTTTTTTGTATTTTCTAATGACAATTTTCTCCCCCTAAAATGCAAAATCATTAAAAATTTGATAACCGATGTAGATAGCTTTGTCTCACCATCCATTTTCTGCTTCTCATGCTCTGATTGATAGTATCATGTTGTCAAATTTTGTACCCCCATGATTTACAACCCAATGATCTTTTACAGTTTGAAAACCGTTTTTCAGTCTGGTGAAAGTAATCATGTTTGTTCAGCCGTGAGGGTCACGGCGTATTCAATCAAAACTTCCCCTGACAACAAACTATTTTCCCATTATGATTTCAAAACACTTAAGTTTGTTTTAATCAAAATCATTTTTCCTGAAAAATAGTTTGCTTACCAACCATTCGTAGGTTAGGGGTTACATCATCACCTTGATTTCCTTTAATCACATGACGAAAAGATAAATCAAGTACAACTTAATGTCCTTGATTAGTCTTTTGTAATTCGAAATATCACAGTTACCATCCTGTGAATTTCTCAAGAATGATGCCGATACCTGTCCCACACTTACCAACCTAGGAACTCCGGCAAGTCAGGAATTCAACCAACAAGTTTTGACAGCCAAGCCTGACCAGCCTTAGGTGCATTTTGAGCTTTTCTCTTTTCTTCATAAAATTCTTTCACTCCTTTTTCCTTACCATCAGCCATCTTACTAAAAATATGTTTAACATTGCTATTAAACATTTTTCCAGTATCAACACCTTTTGATTTCAGGTTTGCGGCTTGTAATGGTGGAAAATCCTCATCATTCATTAAAGGAATTGTTTCTTCCTTTTTTACCTCAACTTGTGGCTCATCAGATTTTGTGGAATCAGATTCATTGCCCAAACTTGGCTTGTCTGACTTTGATGAGCCAGATTCATCACCAATAACTTTCTTTTTCTTCTTGTTTGTCCTCAAATTTGCATCTGAAGAATTCAATTTGCTTGGCTTTGCAGTCGAGTGAATCGATTCATCAGAACTCTTATTCTTACCAATTGGTGAACCCGAGGACAAAATCCTTCCAAATACTCTCTTGCTTTCTTCCTCTTTTTCCTTAGTCTGTCTTTTTGCCCCTGCGAAAGCTTCACTTTCTGTTCTAGAACCTTCTGTTCTTCGGGCTTGACATTGACTGGTTTCTTTACCATTCTGAGATTCAACCCTCGATCTTCCCATCGATCTCCTTGGGTAATCTCTGGCAATATGTCCTCTGATATGACAATTATAGCATCTTCTTGTTTCAAAATTCCAATTCTGGCAGTTAACAGCAATGTGTCCTCTAATACCACAAGTGTAGCACACTCTGTTATCGTACCATCCACTTCTCTCAGTTCAAACCTTCAGATCATAACATTGTTGGGCTTGGTGATAATCATTTCTCCTCTTCAATGCTGGATTTATCTTTTGAGCGTTGTGGTCAAACCTGCACCACTTATTACCAACATTTTGTGAGTTTTCATTGTTAGTGCACGGAATGTCTGTTGACTTCGTCTACATCAAGTCTTAGGTCAATATAGGTCAACATAGGGTTTAGAATGTCAAAATTAGGTTTTATGTTGTTAGGTTCGCTTTTGTGAACATGTTAGATGTAGGTCCGCTCATAGGGTCTTAACAGGTTCGCTTATATGGTAATCAGGTAGGTTCCCTTTTAGTGTCAAAGTGATAGGTTCGCTTATACGTCATGTTCCTTAGAGCGAACCAACTCACACTATAAATACTTGATGTTTGTGATTCATTTGTAACGTTGGAGCGGACCTAGACCATTGCTTGTGGAACGGAACTCTGTCAAATTGTAATCAGAAAGCAATAAAAGAGAAGAAATTAGAAAGGAATAGCTGTTGTAACTTCACATATACTGATTCCGCCTTTATACGTGAAGATGAACTGTCTCTGCTGACTTTTCGGGTCAAAACAACGGTCCAAAAAGTGGTATCAGAGCTCAGGACGAGGAGTTCATACTACTACAGCTTGATTCTACCAAATTCTCTGATTTCTGCTATCTTTCTTTCATACTTTTTCGATTTGAAGTGGTTCCTACGGTTGAAATTGTCTGAAAACTGAACATAACGTGTAAAACATACAAATAACAAACCCTAGAAAGTTTTAGGACAAAACTCGGATTAAAAATGGTTAAAACAGGGTAAAAACATAGGTCCGCTTTTACGGACTTCGAGAGATTCGCTCGAAAAAACACAACAGGTTCGCTTGTAATAATCAATCTGGTCCGCTTTTTTAGACAACTTTGCTGTTAGGTTCGCTCGAACGGACATATTCTGGTCCGCTCAAACATACTTTTCAGGTTCTCTCATCTGTTCAAGTAATAGATCCGCTCAGTAGGTTCGCTCGAACTGACATTTGTTAGGTTCGCTCGAACAGACAAAGTTGAACCTTTCGCTTGAACAGACATTTTCCTGATTCGCTTATTTGAACACTTACCAGGTCCGCTCATCCGGATATAACTTGGTTCGCTTATTTGGCCAAATCAGTTTCGCTTATCTGTCATTCACAGATAGATTCGCTTTTCTGTCTCTGTTTTTCAAAAATCTTTGAAAAGTTTTCTAAGTGTTGGCTGAATCTTGCAGGTAATTCACGAACATAAGTTCATGGCGAATAACGATGAACCTATTCCGTGGAAAGATGATCGTACTGAAGAGGAGAAGTATTGTTATCGGAAAATGCTTGCAGAATACAAAATCCTTAGAATTTCTCGTATCTATCTGGATGCTAGGAGAGCGGGAAGATAGGATTCGAAAAGGGAGTGTTATCTTGATGAGTATGGAAATATTGCGATTGATGACGACACGCTTGATATTGAAGCTATCATCAAGAAATACAAAGAAGATGATGAGTATTGGCAACACAAATGGTGGGGAACTCCAACTGAGAAAATGATAGAAGAAGAGAAAGAGAAGAAAGAAAAAGAAGAGAAAGAGAAGAAAGAAAATGATGAAAAGATGAAAGGAAAATGCTCGGAATGCGAAAAATCAGAAGCAGACAGTGTGAAACTCTTGAAGGATGTGGAGAGTTTGACATTGGAAAACAATACTCTGAAGATCAAGAAGAAGGCTGATAATGAACGGATTTTGGAGTTATGCTTGAAGTATGAAAAGCTAAAATCTGAGAATGATAAACTGTTGAATGATTTAAACAGTTTGACATCAGAAAACAAAACTTTGAAAGAAAATGAAAAAGTTTTTGAAAACAAAAGAAAATCTTCAGAAGATGAAGATTTTTGGATAAAACTGGAAAACAAAAATCTAAAAGAGAATGAAACAAGATTTCAAGAACAGTTAAAAGTCTTGGAAAATGAAAAATCTGTTCTTGAAAATCTTAAAATTGAAAATGAAAAATCAATCAAGTCTCATCTTGAAAGAATATCTCAGCTTGAAAATGAAGCTGAGAATTCAAGAATCAAGATTGATGAACTTGAAAAGAAGTTGAAAGGTTTTGTGACTTCATCAGATAGGTTGAATTTTCCTGTCCAAAACCAATCAACTCTGTTCCAATAAGTGACAATGTCACAAATTTTGACAAAGTCAAAATTGAAGATTTTGATGAAATATCTAATGATGAAAAAGAAAAGAAAATATTTTTAGATTTACAAGAAAAATTTCAAAAGACTGTTTTGCAATCTACTGAAATAGGTGAATGCTCAAAGCAAAAACCTGTTAAGAAGAATGCAGAACAGAAACAAAAAGATAAAAATTTGAAAAATTCTAAAAATGAAAATAAAAGCTCATCAGCTAAGTCATCCAACATTATAAAAAATTACAAAAATTTAAAAATGAAAATTCACAAAATGTTGGTAATAAGTGGTGCAGGTTTGACCACAGTGCTTCAAAGCCAAATCCAATTTTTCAAAGGAGTGATGACTACCACAAAGCCAGACAATGCTATGATCTGAGCGTTCGGTGTGATGGTGGTACATGGTATGATACCAGGGTGTGTTACAACTGTGGTTATCAAGGACACATCGCTGTTAACTGCCAAAGATGGAATTATGAGACGAGAAGATGCTTTAACTGTCAAATCAGAGGCCACATTGCCAGAGATTGCCCAAGGAGATCGATGGGAAGATCGAGGGTTGAATCTCAAAGAACGGCAAAGAAACCAGTCAATGTCAAGCCCAAAGAACGGAAGGTTTAAGAACCTAAAGTTCAGGAAACAAAAGTAAAACTTTCTCAGGGGCAAAAAGACAGACTGCGAAAGAAGAGGAAGAAGGCCAGAGAGTATCTGGAAAGGATTTTGTCCTCGGGTTCACCAAACAGATCGAATAAGAGTTCTGATGAATCAACTCCCTCGACTGCAAAGTCAAGCAAGACGAATTCATCAGATACAAATCTGAGGACGAAAGAGGAAAAGAAGAAGGTAAAAGTTGGTGGCAATGAATCTGTTTCTTCGGAAACAAAGGAGCCACATGTTGGCGATGAATCTGACAGATCAAAGTCAGGCAAGCCACATTCAGGCAATGATTCTGGTTCGTCAAAACCAGAAGAGCCAGTTGTTGAGGTAAAAACTGTCAAACCCAAGGCTAGTCAGGCTTGAGTGAATCTGTTTAAATGAAAAACCCTGACTTGCCGGAGTTCCCTGGTTGGTAAGCGTGGTACATGAATCGGCATATTGCTTGAGAAATTTCACTCTGGTGATTTTTCGTCTTACATGTGGTAAATCAGGGACATTAATTTGTACTTGATTTTCTACAAGTGATGTTTGCGATTTAAAACTGAAATTGTTAAATCTGTCAAGTGATTAAAGGAAAACAATGTGATGAAAGAACCCCGAATTTGTGAAATGACACACAAATCTAATTTTCCGGAAAAACCATTTTGATTAAAACAAACTTAAGTGTTTTGAAATCTAAATGGGAAAATAATTTGTTGTCAGGGGGAGTTCTGATTGTTTATGCCAATGAATGGCGAATTGAAGTGATTCGATATCAGTTTGTCATTTTATTTGTACAGTTTTCAAATTTTCCTTGAAAATCAAAATTGAAACATATTTTGATTTTAGGGGGAGAAAAATTTTGAAAAAATTAGAAAATTTGAAAATACCAAAAACATTGAAAAAATCAAAAATGAGTTTTGGTGCAAATAGGGGAAATGATAGTACATCAGCTAGACTGGCATAGTACGCTAAAGATTTGTAATGTATAAATGCAATTAAGCAGTCTCGCTAAAGATGTGTCGATAGGTTTTCACAGAATTAGTAGATCAGTTTGGGATATAAACATAAATTTCGCTTGCGTCTACGTGGGGAACACCTCCAGGATATATAGGTAACCCCTGAAATCCTGTTTGAAGGGTCCCGTATTCTGAGATACTAGGTCTTTATGCTCAGTGATATCTGGGATATTATCCCGGGACTTTTGCTGTATGGAAATACTGACCTAGTCCCCGGATAATACTTTCTACAAAATGCTTTGAAATACAAGCTCGCCCTCAGTAATTTGATTAAACAATAAAATTGATAATCTTTGCTGTTGTAAATAAAAGATCCTCTAAAGGGGACCCACTTAAAGTCGAAGCCATCATCTCTTTGCGTATACGGAAGTATCGACCTGAGCTCTCACGGCCCTCGCACATAACCCCTTAACAGATATCAGTTGTGGTATACTCACCTGTAAGACTGAATACTGGGGTCTGGATACGGGAGTATATACTGAGGTGGGACACATGTAGATATTTAAGTTCTAAAACACTAAATCTGTATCCCGAACAGGTTGAACATTTTCTGAGAATTTAAGTGTATCAATATATCGACAATCAACGCGAACTGTTTAAAAGCTTAAAATGAAATAACAGCTTAACGGTGCTAGTGTCTAGTCGATAGCTGATATGATCCTCTTACACAAACTCACAAAAATATTATCTGTATATATTTGTTTACTGCTTTTCATTCAAAAACAAAAATTCAAAAAGATTTTCGTCCAACTGATGTTGAAGAGCTGATATTCAAAATTCGAGTGCTAAACATGATGAACAGGATTGGGAAATTTTGTTGAACATTCTTTGAATGTCATATATAAATTTGTTTGAAAGATTGTGGGTTGAGTTAATCAAGGTCATTCATTTGAACTTGATGTAACTAATATGTTTGTTGAAAATGATGTCTACCAGTAAGTTTACTAAATTCAATTGTCATAACTTTGTAAAACTTATGTTACGGTAGAGAATCTGCAGGTTAAACAGGTTTGAACTTCATCAGTCCCAACGGAAGCTAACTATCAAAGTTTGAACCAGATATCTCAGATTCTAGCATATTGAGAGGGGGAGTCAATGAAAGGGGGAGTCTGGATCAACAGTCAAAAGGGAAGATGGAAGTCAGAGTTAGGTTGTGATCCTAAAACCTGTGAAGTATGCTTAAGATAAGAAGACAAAGAGTTGAAGAAAAGACTAAGACCGAAAACTCAGGAGCTAAAGACTGCTGAAGACTACGTCAACATCCAAGGGGGAGTCTCTTAGTGCAGGGAATGTCTGTCGACTTCGTCTACATCAAGTCTTAGGTCAATATAGGTCAACATAGGGTTTAGAATGTCAAAATTAGGTTTTATGTTGTTAGGTTCGCTTTTGTGAACATGTTAGATGTAGGTCCGCTCACAGGGTCTTAACAGGTTCGCTTATATGGTAATCAGGTAGGTTCGCTTTTAGTGTCAAAGTGATAGGTTCGCTTATAGGTCATGTTCCTTAAGCGAGCGGACCTGGACCATTCCTTGTGGAACGGAACTCTGTCAAATTGTAATCAGAAAGCAATAAACGAGAAGAAATTAGAAAGGAATAGCTGTTGTAACTTCACATATACTGATTCCGCCTTTATACGTGAAGATGAACTGTCTCTGCTGACTTTTAGGGTCAAAACAACGGTCCAACATTCATTTTTAGATTTTTGTGATTTTTTATAATGATTGGATGACTTATCTGATGATCTTTTATTTTCATTTTTAGAATTTTTCAAATTTTTATCTTTTTGTTTTTGTTCTGCATTCTTCTTAACGGGTTTTTGCTTTGAGCATTCACCTATTTCAGTAGATTGCAAAACAGTATTTTTAAATTTTTCTTGTAAATCTAAAAATATTTTTCTTTTAAATCTAAAAATATTTTTCTTTTCTTTTCTTTTTCTATTTTATCATCATCTTTGTCATAGCAGTCCTCAATTTTGACTTTGTCAAAATTTGTGACCTTGTCACTTATTGGAACAACATTGATCAGTTTTGGACACACATATGGTGCAAAAGTCACAAAACTTTTCAACTTGTTTTCTAAATCAGCAATTTTATTTCTATTACATACGGCTTCTTTTTCAAGTCGAATGATATTCTCAAGGTGAGAATTTATTGAATCTTGCTTTTCCAAATTATATTTTTCAAAAATTGATTTTTCATTTTCTAGTATTTTTATCTGATTTTTCAAATCATTTTCTAATTTTTAAAAATTTTTGTTTTCTAATGACAAACTCTCAACATTCTTTAAAAGTTTGTCATTTTCAGATCTCAATTTTTCGCAGTTTAGGCGCAACTCCAAAATCTGTTCATCAGCAGCTTTCTTTTCATCTTTCAAAGTTTGAATATCTTCAGCCTGTTTCTTCTCCTTCTGAACAATCTCAAAGACTGGTGTATCTTCTTCAATCTCTTTCTTAGCTTTTACTGCTTCCATTCTGACTTCTTCTAAAGCTTTCTTCTTCAAATATTCAAACATCTTTTTCATCTTTTCTTCTGTTCTCTTCTTCATTTCTACCACCTTTGGTAGACTTGCTACACAAACTTCTCTTATTTTTTTCTCCAAATCCGGCAAATAACTTTTATCAGAAAGCCTTCTTGTGTTGAAAGTGCCCTCACTTGGAAGCAAATTTATTACAGCTTCGAAGTCCACTTTTGATGGGTCAACAACTGGATTATCCCATGGATCCGTGTAACATTCCAAATCCTCATTCCATCTTTCGGCTCTCTGGGCTTCTTTGAATGGTTCACTGAGTTTTCCGATTTCCCATCTTGCATAATCTGCTTTCCACCATCTATCAGGATCAACATTAGCCATGTTTTGAAATTCTTGAAATACCTGAGAATTTACAATCAAACAAACTTAATCAGTTTAAACAATATCAAGTAAACTGTAATAAAAGTTCACTTTCGAGCGAAATATGACTCTCGGGCGAAATCAGATTTTTAACCAAGTACTGCCTTTTGAGCGAAATCAAGTAATAACACTATGAGCGAAATCTCTTGACTAATCAGCGAAATCAGATTGAACGTTTGAGCGAAATCAGGTTGACGTTGGAGCGAAATCAAATGTATCTTGAAGCGAAATCATGTTTCTTTGTGTCTCAAAAGCGAAATCATTTGATCTTTAGAGCGAAATCTTAGACTTTAAACCATGAGAGCGAAATCACAACAATCTAGTCCACAAGAGCGAAATCAACATTTATCTTTGTGTCTTAGGAGCGAAATCAGACTGTATTATGAGCGAAATCAGCAAAATTTTGCAACCAGGAGTGAAATCAGGATGACTTATAAGCGAAATCACAGGATGTTCATACAAGCGAAATCAGCTCGAAGGTCAATTTGGTCCATTTTTAGTCTAGTTTTTGGTATGAAATTTTCCAGGGTTTATTAATGTCCAATTATACACAATCTGTGAAATTTTGATCCGGTTTTGTCCGATAAAACTTCCTAAAATGATGAAAGAAGGTGTAGAAGACATAATATAATTGCAATCGAGCTAAACTCTTCCTCCTGTGCTCTGATACCACTTGTAGGATCGTTGTTGGACCCGAATGAGTCGATCATAAGAGTCTTTTATCCGAATCAAAGACGGAATCGATGAAACGGACACTCAATCATAATTATAATGCCTCTTGTATTGATTTAACACTGATTACAACTGAGAACAATTTGGCAGCACTTCGTTACACAATCCAGATTCCATGCCAAATGAACAAACGAATGCACTATATATAGTTGAGATGATTTCGCTTTTATGACCTGCCTTATGAGCGAAATCAGATATTTCTGATTTCGCTCCAAGTAACCTTGAACCATATGAGCGAAATCACCTTCTTAACCACTAACTTCTGTTTCTCGAACCTCGTGCACTGGTTATTCTAACCTATCCTATTACATGATACAAGACGAAGTCAATAGACGTAATACACTAACAAAGGGTAGTGAAAATATGATTAAGAGTAAAAAGGCACTGCTCAAGAAAGAATTTGATCTTTTCAGTAGTTTGCCTGTGGAAGATACAGCTGCGTTTAGTGTTGGAGATTTAGCTGCGTTAATCCCAAGAGTTCATCTGAAAGTTTCAGTCAAGTGTTCCAGAAGTTGAAAGAAGCCCGAAAATCCAAACCGCGTTTAGTGCTGGAGATTCAGCTGAAAAAGTTGATCAAAGTTCAAACAAAAGCAGTGGATTCTCTTCATATTCGAGTGTTAATCCCAAGAGTTCATCTGAAAGTTTCAGTTCTCAAAGTTCTAAAAGTGGAAATGGTTGTGTGATATAATGCAACATTGCATTGAATCTTCCAGATGGTCAAAGCTTTTCTAAAGAGGTTGCGAAAGATCACATGGCATTACTTGGTTCCGTGTTACTATCCTATGAAGGCTTGGTTGCAGGACAGATCGGGAATCCTATGCTCATAAAGGAGGATTACGATCAAATAGACGCTGAAGAAATGGAGCTCATGGACATCAAATGGTGTCTAGCTAGTGTTCTTAGAAGAGCTGAAAAATTCAAGCTGATTACTGGAAGAAATGACTTTCTTGATGCACATGTTTCAACTTTGGGTTTTGATAAATCTAAAGTTACTTGTTTTAAATGCAGGGAGAAAGGTCATTTCAAGAGGGAATGCAAGAATAGAGAAGCGAATGATGCAAAGAATCCGCTCGGAAAAGATGACTATTACCAGAAAGCCATATACCAACAAGTTGGTCAGCAACAACAACAAGAACCACAAGTTGCTCATGGTAGAAAAGTGATTGAGGATTCAAAGAGAGCATGTTTGGGGAATCAAGAAAGTTTTAACTGGAACAAATACATTTCATCTGACAGCAAAGCATGCCTAATCAATCAAGATGATGAAAGGCTACCTGAAGGCTTTAGCTGGGATATGTTTGTTGATGAAAAAGGAGAGTTTAAAGCCTTCATTGCTAAGATTGTGAAAGAACCATACATGTTCACCGAATGGATGAAATCTATTGGAGTTAGTGTGAAGAATGAAGATGAAAAGTCTGTTTCATCTGATGAAAGTTCACAGAGTTCTGAAGAAAGCTCAGAAAGAGAAGTTGTTTTTGATCAAACACCATCTGATTCTGGTTCTTCGGATGATTGTTCTGACAAATCAGTAGAGTTTGATCAATCTCCAACTGATGACAGCAGTGACGATGAAGAAGAAAGACATATTAATATTGCAAAATCTCATCTCTCTCCTGAAAGTTTTCATTTCTATTTTGCAGATCGCTTGGAAAAACTGAAGGAGAAACGAGCAGCAAAAGAGCAAAAGCAGGAGAAGTCTGAAGGTGTTGTTCAAAAAGAAGAGGTTGTTCAAAATGAAGAAGTTAAAAGTGTTGTTGAGGAGATTGTTGAAACAAAACAGAAATGTGAAAGTATGGATCAAGAAGAAGATTCTGATTTTAATGATAAAGTTCAATTTGCTACAGAAGTGTTTCAAACAATCAAAAGAGTAGTTGAAGAAAATGAAAAAAGTTGTAGAAGTGGAGAAAATCATCGAAGTAGAAAAGATTGTAGAAGTCATCAAACCTTGCACAAAGTGTTTAGAACCATGCAAGGAATGTGTAGCAAAAGATGAGAAGTTGGCTGAGCTTGTGAAAATGAAGGAACAATTACTGTTCAGTCTCAACTATGTGAAGGAGTCTTATGACATTTTGAACAGAACAGTAACTGGTCTTCAAAAGACAAACTCTGAGAGAGAAGACGCTTTGACAATGATGAATGCTACAACGATGACAAAACAAAAATCAATCAATCACTACATTGATGAAAATGCTGAGCTGAAGCAAGAGTTGGAGAAGGAGAAAATTGAGAATGAGAGGATCAGACGTTTATTACAAAGTTATTCTAGTTCTGATTATCTTATTGATCGAATTTATCCGACTGTTGCAGGTTTTGAAGCATTCAAAGACGACAAGCCAAAGAAGAAAGATACTGGTAAGAAACCGACTGTTAGATATAACAAGTGTCCGCCTCCGATCTGGGAAGGTTATTCTCCCAGAAAACCAAATGAGGAGCAAGTCGAAAAGGCAGTCAATTGTTAGTGCATCACATCTGTCGACTTTGTCTTGTATCAAGTCTAGAGTTGTTTAGGTTAGATATGGCACGAAATCCTAGAAACAAGTGTTTAAATAGGTTTCACTTATGTGTCAGTCTAATAGGTTCGCTTATTTGTCAATGATTAGTTCCGCTTATACGGCATTGATGTAGATCCGCTTATACGGACATGACCGTATAAGCGGAAGTCCCTCGACTATATATAGGCTGTCATTTCAAGCGAACCTAAGGGTGGTGTTGTATGTGTTTTTTTCCGGTGAGCCACAAAGTGCTGCCGAAGTGCTGTCAGAACGTGTACTCGTGTTATTGATCAATACAACAGCAAATTTAAGTGAATCCAACTGAAATAGCACGAAATCATTAGTTTCCGCCTCTTGATTTGGATAGGAATTCTTCTGATCGACTCAAACAGGGCCGAACACGATCCTACAATTGGTTTCAGAGCTCAGGAGGGAGAGTTCTTGCCATTTCAGCTGCATTTCATCTGTTTTTCTACACTTTCTTTCATATTTCAAAATTTTTCACGGTAAAATCAGCTCAATTTCACACATTGCACTCGAAATCATGTATTAGTAAACCCTTGAAAGTGTCAGATTTAAAATCGACCTAGAAAGTAGGATTTTTGGGGTTTCGCTTGTACGAACACATTCAAAAGGTGACATCAGCAGATAGTTTCACTTCAAAGTTCAGCTAGTTTCGCTTATTTGATCACTTAGTTCCGCTTATTTGGACAATTTCTGATAGTTCCGCTTCAAAGGATCCGCTTCAAAGACACTTTGTTGTAGTTCCGCTCAAGAGTTCCGCTTGAACAGACAGTTTCGCTCTTCTGTACAAGATAGTTTTGCTTCAAGGACCATTGAAGTTTCGCTTACCGAAACAAAGAGTAGTTTCGCTTCAAGTGACTTTGAGGTTCCGCTTTTGTGTCAGATTGGAGTTTTGCTTTTCTGTACATCCAAAGGTTTCGCTTTTGTGAACAACTTTGCCTAAACTTGGAAATTTGTGAATTTTGACCAATCGAACAATGGACACTGAATTCTATAACGCCTTTGCTAGTCCGATCTCAATTACACAGAATGCTTTGATTGATAATGAAACCGGAACGTCTCAGAAAACGCCTAAACTCATGGATATTGATGATTATAAAGTGTGGTCTGAATGATTTGGAAACTGGGTCGAGGCTTATCACCTAGATGCGTGGGAACACACTGAAGAGCCATATGTTAGACCCGTTACAAATGGTGTGCAGCAATTGTTAGTGCAGTTGTCTGTCGACTACATCTTCGTTCGAGTCTCTCAAATAGAAAGTCAAGTCGTTATGAGTTTCACTACGGATTGTCTACGGCAATATCCAAGGGGGAGATTGTTGATGCATTTCATGTCTATCGCCTTCGTCAATCCGTGTCGTAGTGAAAAGCCGGAAGTAATCAAGTGCATAATGTTGTATTTAGTCAGAAATGGCAAGGTGGCAAACTTGTAATTAATGAGAATGTTCATTAAAGATGCCTTGACCATATAAATAGGGGATTATGTCATGAGTTAGTTAGTGCTTAGAGAGATTTTGGTAGATCTTGAGTTAGAGTTTGAAGAGATTTGGAGTGGAGACTTTCTAGAGAGAGAAAGTAGAGAGAGAAAGTAGTGTAAACGTGAATTCTTGTACCGGATAGTCAAATCTTGTAATGAAATCACGTTAGTAGTACGTTATCGTGTGTTCGGTCACGTTCGTTCACGGATTCCGCACGTGAAACGTTCGTTACGCAATCGAACGGTCGCAAAACCGGTCCTACAGCAAACGATTCGAGAAATGAGTACTGAAGATAAAAAGAAATATCGAGATGAGAAATTGATGGTGAGTCTGCTTCAGCAAGCGATAAAAGAAGATATCTTGATATTGCTTCAACATGATGGAACTGCTTATTCAATCTGGACAGAATTGGAAGCAAAATTTGTTGGAAGTGATGATATGCTCAAAAATAAGATGTCTCTCATGAAGAAAGAATTCGATTTATTCCGTGGTTTGAAAACTGAAAACACCAAGCAGATAATTGACAGATATTGTAACTTGGTGAGAAATATGACAAAACTTGGAATTAAGAAAGATGCTGACGAATTGATTGAAAAACTTGCAGATGCGCTACCACATGAAACATGGGGAACGTTTCTGATGATGCTGAGATCCAACAGAAAAGATTACAAGAATATGACACTGGGAGATTTCATCAAACACCTGGAAGCTCAAGAAATGGAGCAAAGGAAGATAGCCAGGATGAAGAATTACGATGGAGAACAAGACATCAGCTTATACTAAAAGAGTGGTGTTCCTGGAATGACAAGTCATTCTCCAAAAATTGAAACCGCATTCAGTGTGAAAGATTCTTCTGAAAAGAAGTCATCCCAAGGATCAAGCAGCACAAGATTTTCATCATTCGATCTAAACATTTCTGTAACAAAGAATGGAAGAAAACTTCAGTGCAATATTGTTCTTAGTATTGAAAATGATCAAGATTACACTGAAGAGATTGCTAAAAATCAAATGTCTTTGTTGGGAATGGTTCTTGAGTCTTATAGTAGTTTTGTGGCCGGAAAGATCGGTAATCCAATGCTCACGAAAGAGGATTACGATCAAATTGATGCTGAGGAAATGGAATTAATGGACATAAAATGGTGCATGGCTAGTGTGATGAGACGAGCTGAAAAGTTTAAACAAATTACAGGAAGAGATGATTTCCATGATGCAAATGTTTCAACTTTAGGCTTTGATAAATCAAAAGTTACGTGTTTTCGTTGCAGGGAAAAGGGGCATTTCAAGAGGGAGTGCAAAAACCGTGAAGCTACTGGAGCCCAAAATCCTTTTGGGAACAACGATTATCACAAAAAGGCGATTTATCATCAAGTCACACCACCAGCACAGCATCAGACACAAACTGCACATGGGAGAGATGTGATTGACGGGACAAAAAGAGCATGTCTAAGCAAATATGAAAATTTTTCATGGGATAAATATATTCCAACAAACAGCAAAGTGTGTTTGGCAGAACAAGATGATGAAAAGTTGGCTGAAGGTTTTTGTTGGGATGATTTTTGCCCAGAGAAAGATCTCATGACCAAAGAGATGTCCAAAAACACTTCAAATGTTAATGCTTTCTTTGCTAATGCCTATGATTTGAAATGTGTAGAAAGAAGCAGGAAAGTCATGGAAGCTGCAGAAGCAAGACGGAGAAAGCTTGAAGAAGAAGAAGAAGAGGAAGAGAGATTAAAAGCTGAAGCTGAAGCTGAGAGAAAGAGAAGAGCTGAATTTTTACAATCAAACAGAAAAGTCAAAGAGGTTCCTGAATTTGAAGTAAAAGTTGATGCTGAACCTGTCAAAGTTCCTGAAAAGTGCATGAATTGTGATTCTTTAATCAAGCAGAACAATGAGTTGCTGCATAATATAAACAGATTGAAAGAATCCTATGATACAATGAACAGAGAAATCAACAAGTATACTGATTCGAGTGGTGAACAAGTTGTGGCAATGAATACACTGAAGATAGCGTATCTGAGATAGCTTGATGATGCTAATTTTCATATAAAGAAATGTGCTGATCTGGAGTTGGAGTTAGCAACACAAAAGATAGAAACTGAGAAAGTTAAAAAGTTATTAGAAAGTTACTCATGTTCTACTTTTGTTGTTGACAGGATTTATCCAGTTGTGGAGAATCTGAAGACATTTGGAAAAGAGAAGACGTCCGAAGAAAAGAAATTTGTGACAAAAGACGAAGAAAAAGTGAAAACTTCTGGTAAGAAATCAAGTGTGGTCTACAATAGATGTCCGCCCCCGGTCGAAAATGGATATTCACCTCGAAATCCAAATTCCGAGAGAGTTAAAAAAGCAATAAACTTAGAATGGGAGTCTGGGCCATCGGATAACTTGCCAGAAAATATTGATGTCACATACACGTCATCCGATACTGATCATGAGTCAAAGTTGATAAAAAGTGTGGTCGATCAGGTGTTAGATAAAGATGACAGTGAAGAGTCAAACATGGAGTCCAAACCCGAGTCAAAGTCAGGGTCCAATGTGTCAAAGCTGACATTCAAAAAGGACAAACGGGTTTATGATAAAGAGTTTTTTATGTCAAAATCTAATTTGAATGATGAATCATTCAAAGTAGCATACACTTTGAAAGATTCTGACAAATTATATTCTGATGAGAGTTTTCCAATAAGAAGTGTCAGACTTGAAATGATTTAAAAGGTTTTCAAAATAACAGAACTTAATATTTCTCAAATAAAAGATTTACATCTTTCCGGAAAACCTGAACAATACACTTCAAGAGATCAACAAAGAATTAACAAGAAAATGGGTTACAATTGTGATTATAGTTTCCAAAAGAAACCAAACCATAATCGTAATTTCAAAAAGAAAGGTCTTGGTTTTATTCCACCGAAAAACTATAAAAATGAAAAAATGTATAAACCAAAAACTATGTTTGTTTCAGGGAAGACGACAGAAGCTGAGAAAGAACAATCATTCAGAAAGCAGACAAATCAGGAATTCCTTGCCAAGAAGCAAGAAGAGTTGAAGAAGAATGATGTTCCAAAGAAGATTGAAAAAAGAACCTATTTTCAGTGTAAAACTGTTGGTCATGTTGCGAACAATTGTCCGAAGACATTCAAGCCAAAACAAGAAGTCTCTGGTAAAATGAAAGAGAAAGTCGTTGAGCAAAATGAACTTTCAACCCGAAAGTTTACTGGCTTTGAAAATTCAACTTTTGAGAAAGTAGAATGTTCAAAGAGTGCTTTGAAAAGAAAAGATTATGTGCCAAATCAAAAATGGGTTATGAAAGGTCCAGGTAATAATTCTGGTGATGAATCTGATTCCACAAAATCAGAAGAGCCACGTGTTGAGAAAAAGGTTGAAAGAAAAGTTCCAACTATGAATGATGAAAATTTTCCACCATTGCGTGCTGAAAATTTTATGAAGAAAGCTGGAAAAGTTGAAATTTCAAATCAATTTTGTTCTGACAAGAAGAAATTTGATGTTGAAAAAACTTTTAATGGAAATGTGAAACGTATTTTTGGCAAAATGGTCAATGGTAAGGCCAAAAGTGTCAAAGATTTTTATGCTTCTAAACGGCGTGTTCACAAGTCTGTTGAAAGAAAAGATGATGAGATTGTTACACCCAAGGAAGGTCAGGCTTGGGTGGATATATTTTTCAAAGAGTAAAAACCTGACTTGCTGGAGATCTCAAGTTGGTAATCGTGGATCATGAATCGGCATCATTCCTTATCATGTTTGTAATATGTGTTTGAGAAGTTTTCGCAGGACTTGCCGGAACTCCCAGGTTTGTAAGCGAGGAGTAGGAATCGGCACTTTGAGAATTCAACCAACAGATGGTAATTGGTTGAAAAACAGGTTTGAGTTGTATGATTGTTGTTGTTACAAGTGGTTCAGAATTAGAACCAGGTTGACTCTACAAGTGGTTAATTAAGGTCATTAGTTTGAACTTGAATTAACAATCATTCAAAAGATTGGTAAAACTACGTGATGAGTTAATCCCCAATTTTACAAGTGGTAAACTCAACAAAACTTATTTTCTGGAAAAATCTTTCTGATTAAAACAAACTTGAGTGTTTTGAAATCATTATGGGAAAATAGTTTGTTGTGAGGGGGAGTTCTGATTGTTTTAGTCAAACGGATGGAGAATTGAAGCGATTTGATATCAGTTGTCATATTCTGTACAGTTTGTTTTCAATTTTCTTTAGATGTATTTGAATTTTAGGGGGAGTAAGAATTTTTTAGAAAATCCAAAAACATCAGAAAATTTGAAAAAGTCAAAAACATGATAAAACTGAAAAATGAGTTTTGGTTGCATAAAAGAGGAAATGATAGTACATCAGTGGACTATCACGACATGCTAAAGAAATGGATAGTCAAAATGTGATAAACAATCTTACTGTGGATGTGTCAGTAGGTTTTCGCACATTTAGTAAACTGTAACGAGATATAAACCTAAAATCATACTTGCTTATTTTGTGGGTTAACAAAACTGCTTGGATATATAGGTAACCCCTGAAATCTTGTTTGAAAGGTCCTGTATTCTGAGATACTAGGTCTTTATGCTTAGTGATATCAGGGGTATTATCCCGGGACTTCTGCTGTATGGAAATACTAACCTAGTCCCCGAATAATACTTTCCGCAAAACGCTTTGAAATATAAGCTCGCCCTCAGCATGCTGATGAAACAATAAAATTGATAGTCGCTGCTGTTGTAATTAAAAGATCCTCTAAAGGGGACACACTTAAAGTCGAAGCCGTCATCTCTCTGCGTATACGGAAGTATCGACCTGAGCTCTCACGGCCCTCGCACATAACCCCTTTACAAATATCATCTGTGGTATACTCACCTGTAAGACTGAATATTGGGATCTGGATACGGGAGTATATTGAAATAGTGGGACACACGGATAAGTTTAAGTATCTAAGACACTAATTGCGTATCTCGAAACAGTTGAAATCTGTGTGAAAATTTAAGAGGACAAACATACTGACAATCTAGGTAAATTATTTAGAGCTTATAATGAAATAAAGCTTAACGGTGTTGATGATATGTCTCAGAAACTGATATGATCCTCTTGCACAAACTCACAAAAATATTGTCTGTAAATATTTCCTTTCTGCATTGTTTCGTGTTTTTAGAAGTGGTGTTAGTTACTTTCTTTAAAAAAAAAATCCAAAAAGATTTTAGTGTGTTTTAGCATAAATTTTCGTAAAATCCAAAAAGATTTTCGACAACTGGTGTGGAGAAGCTGATTTTCGAAATTCAAAGTGCTAAACATGAAGAACAGGTTTGGGAGAGTGTATTTGATGTTGTTAAGTTTGCTTGAGAAGAGCTAGTAAAAGATCTTGGATGTAAAATTATTTCTGGAAATTCTTGCAAAAGTTTCTAAATTGATTGAAACGATTTAATCTTTGAAGAAACTTATGTTTGGGTAGAGATTCTGCAGGTATATATGTGCCAGGTGACTATCCTGTAATGGAATAGAATCAAGAAACGATCTTGAAATGAATCTTGAAGCTGTGAATTTCAGACTACGATCTTAGCAGATTGATAGGGGAGTCTGATGACAAAAGTTGAGGAAGCAGTCAGAGCCAGTACTGATCCTGGAACTTGCTATCAAGAAAGAGAAGCTTGTTAGTGATGAAGATAGAGAATGAGGATTCTTGCAATGACAAATATTTCAGAGAAGAACGAAGACTAATCAAGACTGAAGATGGTGAAGACTTGACACTGCGACTCGTCAACATCTGAGGGGGAGTCTGTTAGTGCATCACATCTGTCGACTTCGTCTTGTATCAAGTCTAGAGTTGTTTAGGTTAGATATGGCACAAAATCCTAGAAACAAGTGTTTAAATAGGTTTCGCTTATGTGTCAGTCTAATAGGTTCGCTTATTTGTCAATGATTAGTTCCGCTTATACGGCATTGATGTAGATCCGCTTATACGGACATGACCGTATAAGCGGAAGTCCCTCGACTATATATAGGCTGTCATTTCAAGCGAACCTAAGGGTGGTGTTGTATGTGTTTTCTTCCGGTGAGCCACGAGGTGCTGCCGAAGTGCTGTCAGAACGTGTACTCGTGTTATTGATCAATACAACAGCAAATTTAAGTGAATCCAACTGAAATAGCACCAAATCATTAGTTTCCGCCTCTTGATTTGGATAGGAATTCCTCTGATCGACTCAAACAGGGCCGAACACGATCCTACATCAATATAAAACTAAAATCCAAAACAACTGATGAATTACCAGAAAACATTAATGTCACGTTCACCTCGTCTGACACTGATCATGAGTCTGAGTTAATCAAAAAGGTGGTCGATCAGGTGTTGGATACTGATGAGGAGTCTGAGTCAAAGTCTGAGTCTGGAGGGTCAAGTTCGTCAGTCAACAGTTCAAAACCGATGGTTAAAAAGACTTATAGTAAAGAGTTTTTGTTATCAAAATCAAATTTGGATGATGAAACATTAGAATTTGCATACACTTTGAATGATTCTGACAAACTATATTCTGACAAAGAGTTTCCAATAAGAAGTGTTCATTTTGACATGATCAAAAAGGTTTTCAAAATGACAGAAATTAATATTTCTGAAATAAAAGATTTAAATCTTACTGGAAAACCTAAAAAATACACTTCAAGAGTGCAACAACGATTAAACAAGAAAAAGGGTTACAATTTGGTTCTGGTTTTCAAAAGAAACCAAACCATAAGGGTAGCTACAAAAGAAAAGATTAGGTTTTATTCCACCTGAAAATTCTAAAAATGATAAAATTTCTAAGACAAACACAAAATTTGTTTCAGGAGGATGTGAAGAAGAAGAACAGAAGAAACCGTTCTGGAGACAATCAAACCAGGAGTTTCTTGCTGAGATGAAAAGAAAAGGAACTGGAGTTTTTCACAAGAAGGATACTCACACCTGTTTCAAATGCAATGAAGTTCGTCACATTGCATCAATTTGTTCTCAATCGACAAAACCAAAACAGGGAGTATCTGAAAAACTGAAAGAAAAAGTTGTCGATGTTGAACCACCAACTGAAAATTTCAAAACTTTTGAAAATTCAACTTATGAAGTTGGTGAGAGTTCAAAGAAAATTTTTTTACAAAAAGAAAGCCAAGGACAACCAAGTGTGGGTTGTTAAGAAGGTTGATGAGAAGGTCGGCGATGAATCTGATTCCACAAAATCAGTGGAGCCACAAGTTGAGGTTAAAGAAGAAAAATATGTACCTTCAGAAGATGATGTTGAAATTTCATCTTTGAAGTTTGAAAATATTAAGGAAAAAGTTGGTAAAGTTGAGATCTAAAATCAATTATTTTCGGATCAGAAGGAATTTGATGTTGAGAAAGTATTCAATGGGAATGTTAAGAAAATTTTTGGGAAAATGATTGATGGGAAAGTAAAAGGGGTTAAAGATTTTTAGGCCACAAATTAAGCAACTTATAACCCTACTGAGCAAGAGTTAAAAACACCCAAGGTTGGTAAGACTTGGGTGGAAATTCTTTTCCCTTGAAAAATCTGACTTGCCAGAGATCCCAAGTTTGTAATCGTGGATCAGGAATCGGCATCATTCTTGTTATGATAGATTTTGTGAAAGATTTTAATGTTGATATATTTTACAGGTGATGGACTATGTTGGAGCTTCCAGGTTGGTAAGTGTGAAGTAGGAATCGGCATCTTGATTGGTAAAATGGTTTGTGTAGATGTTTTATTCCTACATGTGTTTAAAGGTTTTGGATATATTTACAAGTGGTAAGAGGTTGGATCTTACAAAGTGATTCGTCAAGGTCATTAAACTGAACTTGATGTAATCTTCATACAAGTGGTTAAAATTGAACAAGATGATGAACCAGTCCCTTCAAGTGGTAAAAACAAACTTATTTTCCGGAAAAATCATTTTGATTAAAACAAACTTAAGTGTTTTGAAATCATAATGAGAAAATAGTTTGTTGAAAAAGGGGAGTTCTGATTGTTTATGCCTAGTGGATGGCGAATTGAAGCAATTCGATATCGGTTGTCAGTTTACTTGTATAGTTTGTTTTCAAATTTTGTTTCAAAGTGGGTCAAGAGCTCAGTTTTTTTTTTCAAATTTCTTTAAATGTGTTTGCATTTTAGGGGGAGTAAAAATTTCAGAAAATCCAAAAACATTAGAAAATTTGAAAAAGTCAAAAACATGATAAAAAAAAACCAAAAATGAGTTTTGTTGTAAAAAAAGGAAATGATAGTACATCAGTGGACTGTCACAACATGCTAAAGAAATGTAAAGAAAAAATGTGATAAACAATCTCACTGCGGATATGCCAGTAGGTTTTTGTTGGTGCATACATCTGTCGACTTCGTCTTGTATCGAGTCTTAGACTAGATAGAATAGACCAGGGCACGTTTTACGAGAAAATAGGAAGGTTTAGAGTGTTAAAAGCTGATTTCACTCCTAGAGGCTAATTCCGCCCGAAATGTCATGTGGACACTTTCGAGTGGAATCACATGATACTAATTTCGCTCCAAATGTCGTTGTGTCAGTACGAGCGGAATCAAGTGCCTATAAATAGGTCACTTGGAGCGAAATCATGGACAGAGTCCTTGTTTTCCATACCGAAGTGCTGCCGGTGTGAGGGTTAACTGTAATCGCTGTCAGATAAATCAAATCAGTGTTAAAAGTGAATTGCAAGCTGTTTCTACCTTTGTTTCTTGTTTTCCGCACCTGAAACAAAGTAAAACTCCTCTGAACGACTGATTCGGGTCAGATACACGATCCTACAATTGGTATCAGAGCTCAGGAGGAGGAGTTCTACAGAGATTAGCTGGATTTCATCAAAATTTCTTACTTCTACACCTTCTTTCTTCATCAGAACGAGATTTAACGGTCAAAACCAGATCAATTTTTCACAGATTGTTTAAAAAGACATATAGACAAACCCTTGAAAGTTTCATTTCTAAAAACGAACTAAAAATGGACAAAATGGACCCCCGAACTAATTCCGCTCGAACTAGACATTTTCTGATTTCGCTCGAAATGAGGGACTGATTCCGCTCCAGGATACAACTTCTAAGGTTCTGCTCCAAATTAGGGTTGATTTCGCTCCAAAGTATCATATGATTCCGCTCCAGGGTAACTAATCAGAGATTTCGCTCCAGAGAATCTTCTGATTTCGCTTCAAACTACCAAACTTCTGATTCCGCTCCAGTGTGCATTGTGATTTCGCTCCAGACTGTTTGTGGTGATTTCGCTCCAAACATCATTTATTGATTTCGCTTCAGAAGTTGGTTTGCTATTTCGCTCGAAATTGCATATTGGTTAATTCCGCTCGAAAGCTACTGTTTTTGAAAAAAAACGCGATACGTAATCATGAGTGAAGAGTTCTACAACGCGTTCGCTTCATCCCCGACTACTCCGGCTTCCATTGCTCAGAACATGAACTTGGAAAACGAGACTAGAACATTACAAAAGCCTCCAAAACTGATGAGTATCGAAGAGTACTACGGGTGGAAAGACAGATTCGAAAACTGGGTTCAGGCAAACCTCTTAGGTCATGGGAGTGTATTCTGAAGAAGTATGTTTTGTCACGTACTGATTTGCAAGTTGTAAAAACAATTTATGAGTTTAGTGATCAAGAGCGTGATATGTATTGTGCTGAAAAGATGATAAGTTTGCTTCAACAAGCCATTAAAGAAGACATCTTTGTGTTACTACAGCAGGATAAAACCTCAAAGTCAATATGGGAGGCTCTTCATGTCAAGTTTGAAGGTAGTGAGAACATGATTAAGAGCAAGAAGGCATTGCTCAAGAAAGAGTTTGATCTGTTCAGCAGTTTACCGGGAGAGGATACGAAGAAGCTTATTGAGAGATACTGCCACTTAGTGTGATCCATGTCGATGCTGAGTATAACAAAAGATCGTGAAGAGTGGGTAGACAAGTTAGCCGATGCATTACCGCAAAAGGAATGGGGTACATACTTGATGATTCTGAAAAATACCGGGGTTTATGATGGGTTGACGATATCTCAGTTTATTGAGAAGATTGAAAGTCAGGATCTGGAACAGCAAAAGATCGCGAGGATGAATAGTCCAAGTGGTCAACAAGATGTAAAGGTGTACTACAAAGGTAGTGTTCCGGAAGCTAAGAGAAGTCCAAAGATATAAACTGCGTTTAGTGCCGGGGATTCAACGGAAAAAGCTGATCAAAGTTCAATCAAAAGCAGTGGATTCTCTTCATTTTCGAGTGTTAATCCGAAAGAGTCAACTCCAAGTTTCCATTCTCAGAGCACAAAAACAGGAAATGGTTATGTGATCCAGTGCAACATTGCTTTGAATCTTCCAGATGGTCTAAGTTTTTCAGAAGAGGTTGCGAAAGATCACATGGCTCTACTTGGTTCAGTGTTGTTATCTTATGAAGGTTTAGTGGCTGGAAGGATAAGGAATCCTATGCTTACAAAGGAGGATTACGATCAGATAGACGCCGAAGAAATGGAACTAATGGATATCAAATGGTGTCTTGCTAGTGTTCATAGACGAGAAGAAAAATTCAAGCTGATTACTGGGAGAAATGACTTTCTTGATGCACATGTTTGTACTTTAGGTTTTGATAAATCTAAAGTTACTTGTTTTCGATGCAGGGAGAAAGGTCATTTCAAACGAGAATGCAAGAACAGGGAAGCTAGTGGAGCTCAGAATCCATTTGGAATAGACGACTACTACCGGAAAGCCATTTATCAACAGGTTGGTCAACAGCAAGAACCACAGGTAGCTCATGGTAGAAAACCAATCGAGGATTCAAAGAGAGCGTGTTTGGTGGATTTTAACTAGAACGAATACATATCATCTGATAGCAAAGTCTGTTTAGTCAATCAAGATGATGAAAGACTACCAGAAGGCTTTAGCTGGGATATGTTTGTTGATGAAAAGGGAGATTTTAAAGCATTTATTGCAAAGATCGTGAAAGAACCTGATATGTTTGCTACATGGATGAGATCTATTGGTGAAACTGTGAAGAATGTGAAGGATGAGTCTGTTACAACTGATGAAAGCTCACTGAGTGCAGATGAAAGTTCACAAAGTGATGTTAGTTCAGAAAAAGAAGTAGTCTTTGATCAAACACCATATGTTTCTGGTTCTTCGGATAATGTGTCTGAAAAATCAATTGAGTTTGATCAGTCACCAACTGATGACAGTAGTGACGATGAGGAAGAAAAACATATTAACATTGCTAAATCTCATCTATCTCCTGAAAGTTTTCATTTTTATTTTGTAGATCGCTTGAAGAAGCTGAAAGAGAAACAAGCTGCAAAAGAACAAAAGAAAATGAAGACTGAAAGTGTTGCTGAAAAGGATGAGATTGTTCAAAAAGAAGAAGTTAAAAGCGTTGCTGAGGAGATTGTTGAAACTGAACAAAAATGTGAAAGCACAAATCAAGAAGAAGATTCTGATTTTAATGACAAAGTTCAATTCGCAAAAGAAGTGTTTCAAACAATCAAAAGAGTAGTTGAAGAAAATGAAAAAGTGGTAGAAGTGGAAAAGATCATTGAAGTAGAAAAGATTGTTGAAGTCTTCAAGCCTTGTGAAAAGTGTTTAGAACCATGCAAAGAATGTGCAGTCTAAGACGAGATGATAGCTGAGTATGAAAAGAAGAAGGAACAGTTGTTGTTCAATCTCAATTACGTGAAAGAATCTTATGATGTTTTTAACAGAACAGTGACTGGTCTTCAAAAGACAAACTCAGAGAGAGAGTGAATGCTTTGACAATGATGAATGCAACAATGATGTCAAAGCAGAAAGCTATCAACTTTTACAACGAATAAAGTGCTAAATGGAAGCAAGAGTTGGAGACAGAGCAGATTGCGAATGAGAGAATTAGACGCTTATTACAAAGTTATTCTAGTTCTGATTATCTCATTGATCGAATTTATCCGACTGTTGCAGGTTTTGAAGCTGTCCAAGATGACAAGACAAAGAAGAAGGATACTGGTAAGAAACCGACTGTTAGCTATAACAAGTGTCTGCCTCCGATCTGGGAAGGGTATTCTCCTAGAAAACTAAATGAGGAGCAACTTGAAAAAGCAGTCAATATAAAGCTAAAAACTGACACAACTGATGATTTACCATAAAACATTGACGTCACTTTCACATCGTCTGACACTGATCATGAGTCTGAGTTAATCAAAAAGGTGGTCGATCAAGTGTTGGATACAGATGAGGAGTCTGAGTCAAAATCTGTGTCTGGAGGGTCAAATTCGTCAGTCAACAGTCCAAAATCGTCGGTTAAACGGTCTTATAGTAAAGAATTTTTATTATCAAAAGCATATTTGGATGATGAATCATTTGAAGTTGCTTACACTTTAAATGATTCTGACAAATTATACTCTGACAAAGAGTTTCCAATAAGAAGTGTTAAATTTGAAATGATCAAAAAGGTTTTCAAAATGACAGAAATTAATATTTCTGAAATAAAAAATTTAAATCTTACTGGAAAACCTAAAAGATACACTTCAAGAGTTCAACAACGTTTAAACGAGAAAAAGGGTTACAATTCTGGTTCTGGTTTTCAAAAGAAACCAAACCATAATGGTAGCTACAAAAAGAAAGGTTTAGGTTTTGTTCCATCAGAAAATTATAAAAATGAGAAAAATTCTAAAACAAAAACAGAATTTGTTTCAGGTGGAAATGCTGAGGATGAGCAGAAGAAACCTTTCTTGAAACAATCAAACCAGGAGTTTCTTGCTGAGAAGAAGAAAAACGGAACTGGAGTGTTTCATCCAAAAGAGACTCGGGCCTGTTTCAAATGTAATGAAGTTGGTCACATTGCATGGAATTGTCCAAAGAATGTAAAGACAAAACAGGGAGTTTCTAAAAAGCTAAAAGAAAAGGTTGTTGAAAAGGATGAAAAACCAACTGAACTAGTCAAAATTTTTGTAAATTCCATTCATGAAGTTGGTGAATGTTCTTAGAAAATTCTTTATAAAAAGAAAGGAAAAGACAACCAAGTGTGGGTTGTTAAAAAGAGTGATGAGAAGGTCGGCAATGAATTTGGTTTCACAAAGCCAGAAGAGCCACAGGTTGAGATAAAAGATTCAGTGAATGATGATGAATTTCCATCACTGAAGTTTGAAGAGGTTAAACAGAAAGTTGGTAAGGTTGAGATCTCAGATCAGTTTTATACTTAGAAAAATGAGTTTGATGTCGAGAAAACATTTAATGGGAATGTTAAGAAAATTTTTGGGAAAATGCTTGATGGGAAAGCAAAAGGGGTTAAAGATTTTTATGCAACTAAAAAGGCAATATATAACCCTACTGAGCAAGAATTGAAATCACTTAAGTCTGAAAAGACTTAGGTGGAAATTCTCTTTCCCTGAATTTTAGGACTATGCCGGAGATCCCAAGTTTGTAATCGTGGATCATGAATCGGCATCATTCTTGACAAAATTGTTTGTATGAAAAGTTTTGAAATTGTTTTAAATTTTACAGGTTGAAGGACTATGCCGGAGCTTCCAGGTTGGTAATTGTGAAGCAGGAATCGGCATCCGAGTTGGTAAAAAGGTTTTTGTAGATGTGATATTCCTACTTTTGGTATTGTTTGTGTGTTTACAATTGGTACAGAGGTTGTATTCTTGCAAATGGTAAATCAGGGACATTAAGTTGTACTTGATTTACTACATATGGGTAAAAGACAAAGATGATGAACCATATCCCCAAATCTATTAATGACGATCCTAGAATTGGTAAAAACAAACTCATTTTCCGGAAAAATCATTTTGATTAAAACAAACTTAAGTGTTTTGATATCATAACGAGAAAATGGTTTGTTGTGAGGGGGAGTTCGGATTGTTTATGCCAAGTGGATGGCGAATTGATGTGATTCGATGTCGGTTGTCAAAGTTTCTGTATAGTTTTGTGCCTTTAAGTGGGTCAAGAGCTTAGTTTGTTTTCAATTTTCTTTAATGTGTTTGCATTTTAGGGGGAGTAGAAAATTTCAGAAAATCCAAAAACATTAGAAAATTTGAAAAATACAAAAACATGATAAAATCAAAAATGAGCTTTGTTGTATAATAGAGGAAATGATAGTACATCAGTGGACTGTCACAACATGCTAAAGAAATGGAAAGTATAAATGTGATAAACAATCTCACTGATGATATGCCAGTAGGTTTTTGCACATTTAGTAGATTGTGACGAGATATAAACCTAAAATTCAAACTTGCTTATTTTGTGGGGAACAACTTCTTGGATATATGGGTAACCCTCGAAACTTGTTTGAAAGGTCCCTCTTTCTGAGATATTAGGTCTTTATGCTTAGTGATATCCAGGGTATTATCCCGGGACTTCTGCTGTATGCAAATACTAACCTAGTCCCCGTATAATACTTTCTGCAATAGCTTGAAATATAGCGCAGCCCTCAGCAAGTTGATGAAACAATAAAATTGATAGTCACTGCTGTTGTAACAAAAGATCCTTTAAAGGGGACACACCGAAAAGTCGAAGCCGTCATCTCTTTGCGTATACGGAAGTATCGACCTGAGCTCTCACGGCCCTCGCATTTTAACCCCTTTACAGATATCATCTAGGTATACTCATCTGTAAGACTGAATATTGGGATCTGGATACAAGAGTATATATAAGTAGTGGGACACACGGATAAAGTTCAAGTGCTTAAGACATTAATATCGTATCTCGGATCAGTTGAACTTTGTGTGAAAATTTAAGTGGACAAATATACTGACAATCTAAGTGAATTGTTTAGAACTTAAAATGAAATGAAGCTTAACGTTGTTAGTGACATGTCTCATTAATCTGATATGATCCTCTTACACAAACTCACAAAAATATTGTCTGTAAATATTTCTTTATTGCATTTTATTTCTCTTATCTCAAAAATCCAAAAAGATTTTATGTGTGTTTTAGCATATATTTTGAAAAGGTCAAAAAGATTTTCGACAACTGATGTTGGAGAGCTTATTTTCAAAATTCTGAGTGCTAAACATGATGACAATGTGGTGAGGGGGAGTCTGTGTTTGAAATTAAATTGGTTTCAAAATATAATCTTACCAGTGGTTCATCGTGTGTGAATTGAGAGGGAGTAAATGTTGGTGCATGTCTCTATAGTTGAAATATAAGAAATTTACTGTGAGGTAGAGACTATGCAGGTTAAATATGAGCTGGTTTTAAAGATCCTGAGCTGAAAGAGAGCCAGATGACGATCTTGGAATCAAAGCTGCATGAAAGAAAGCCACGTTGATCGATCCTGAGAAGCTTATGTTTTAGAGAGCCAGGTTACGATACCTGAGGACTCTGATTGAAGAAAGCTAGGCAACGATCATGGACCTGTGAAAGTCAGACAACGATCCTGAAGCAGATGATGCTGAAGAACTAAAGGAGTGCCAGCACATTGTTAGGGGGAGTCTGTTGATGTTGTTAGTGAAAGAGTGAAGCCCAGAGGCTGATCAAGACTGAAGATGCGAAGACACGACACAGTCAGACTCGACACTGAAGACTCGTCAACATCTGAGGGGGAGTCTGTTGGTGCATACATCTGTCGACTTCGTCTTGTATCGAGTCTTAGACTAGATAGAATAGATCAGGGCACGTTTTACGAGAAAATAGGAAGGTTTAGAGTGTTAAAAGCTGATTTCGCTCCTAGAGGCTAATTCCGCCCGGAATGTCATGTGGACACATTCGAGCGGAGTCACATGATACTAATTTCGCTCCAAATGTCGTTGTGTCAATACGAGCGGAATCAAGTGCCTATAAATAGGTCACTTGGAGCGAAATCATGGACGGAGTCCTTGTTTTCCATACCGAAGTGCTGCCGGAGTGAGGTTTAACTGTAATCGCTGTTAGATAAATCAAATCAGTGTTAAAAGTGAATTGCAAGCTGTTTCTACCTTTGTTTCTTGTTTTCCGCACCTGAAACAAAGTAAAACTCCTCTGAACGACTCATTCGGGTCAGATACACGATCCTACAATTTTTGCACATTTAGTAGATTGTGACGAGATATAAATCTAAAAATTCAAACTTTCTTAATTCGTGGGTAACAACTTCTTGGATATATGGGTAACCCCCGAAATCTTGTTTGAAAGGTCCCTCTTTCTGAGATACTAGGTCTTTATACTCAGTGATATCTGGGGTATTATTCCGGGACTTCTGCTGAATGGAATTTCTGACCTAGTCCTCGTATAATACTTTCTGCAAATGCTTTGAAATATAAGCTCGCCCTCAGCAAAATGATGAAACAATAAAATTGATAATCATAGTTGTTGAAGAAAAGATCCTCTAAAGGGGACACACCAAAAGTCGAGCTGTCATCTCTCTGCTGAACGGAAGTTCTGACTGAGCTCTCACGGTTTCGCATCTAACCCCTTTATAGATATCATCTGTGGTATACTCACCTGTAAGACTGAATATTGGGATCTGGATACGGGAGTATATTCAAGTAGTGGGACACGCGAATAAGTTTAAGTTCTTAAGACATTAATATCGTATCTCGAAACAGTTGAACTTTGTGTGAAAATTTAAGTGGACCAATATACTGACAATCTAGGTAAATTGTTTAGATCTGAAAATGAAATGAAGCTTAACGGTGTTAGTGATATGTCTATAAAAAAAAATATTGTCTGTAAATATTTCTTTATTTCACTTTATAATAAAAATTCAAAAAGATTTTAGTGTGTTTTAGCATAAACATTTGAAAATTCCAAAAATATTTTCGACAACTGGTGTTGAAGAGCTGATTTTCAAAGTTCCAAGTGCTAAACATGATGACATTTTTGTGAGGGGGAGTATGTGTTTGAAATCAAATGTGTTTTGATCAATTTTTCAAGAGGTTCATCAAAATTCTGGTTGATTTGAGGGAAAGTTTGAATTAGTGCATATATTTTGATATTAAATTGTCATGAAATTTACTTTGAGGTAGAGATTGTGCAGATAACCTGAGCAGGGCGAGACCCAGGTTACGATCTTGGAACAGCATCAATTGACCATGAAAAGCCAGGTTGATTGATCCTGAGAAGCTTGTGTTTAAAGAGCCAGGTTCCGATACCTGAAGACTCGGTGGACAAAGGTTGAGCCAGGAAACGATTTTGAACCTGTGAAAGTCAAGCTACGATCCTGAAGCAGATGATGCTGATGAACTTAAGGAATGCCAGCACATTGTTAGTGGGAGTCTGTTCATGCTAATTGAAAGAGTGAAGCCCAGAGACGGATCAAGACTGAAGTTGCAACGACTCGACACCGTAAGACTCGTCAACATCTGAGGGGGAGTCTGTTAGTGCATGCATCTGTCGACTTCGTCTTGTATCGAGTCTTAGACTAGATTGTATAGATCAGGGCACGTTGTACGAGAAAATAGGAAATGTTAGGCTGATTTGTAAGTGATTTCGCTTGAAGGAGCTATTCCGCTTGAAATGACATTGGTCAGTTTCAAGTGGAATCACCAATATTCTTATTCCGCTTGAACTGATGTCAGTGTGTTTCAAGCGGAATCTGATTACTATATATAGGTTACAAGCGAAATCAAATGTAACACTTTCTGAATTCCATACCGAGGTGCTGCCGGTGTGAGGTTTGATTGTAATCAGCGTTATATCAATCAAATCAGTGTTTAAAGTGAAGAACAAGCTGTGTCTACCTTTGTTTCTTAGTTTCCGCCTCTGAACACAAAGTAAAACTCCTTTGAACGACTCGTTCAGGTCTGAAAACGATCCTACATCAAATATCTTTTCCTATAAAGTTCTAAAATACACGAACAAAAGTTGTGAAGACTTTCTCTAGCTACACGTGCAGACATTTTTAAATAGTCATCCATGTCCGAACTATTGCCATACGCTAACTGTCTAAGTGCGGCCGTGATCTTTTGCTACGTACTAAATCCTAATTGCCCGGTTACATCCAGTTTTTGTTGGAAATAAACATACTTCTCCTCTAGATCTCTAGATATCCTTAAAAATAAGTTTCTACTCATACGAAAACGACGCCTAGATATTTTTTCATCATACTTAGGTTCCGCTGAGAAGTAATCGCTTACCAACAAATTGTTAGCGGTGTGCCGTTCACGAGCGATGTACCTCATCCGTTTAGGTTGCGGAGTCTCTTCCTCATCGTCTTCCACGATAGCTTTCACTACCGTCGCGATCGCTTGTAGAAATATTTCCGCACCATCGTCAGATGATGATGACGATTCACTTGAACTTGAAGAACTCATGGCAAGATTGTGTTTTATGTGTTTGATATTGTGTGAGAAAAATGTTAAATATGGTAAGGTATTTATAAAGGAAAAAAAGTTTTTTTTATTTTTTTTTAAAAAAAGTGCCCCAACGGCTTGTTTGGTTTGGCCATTGAGAGCCCGCCATGTCATATTCATAGACCCGCCCCACGCCCGGCTTCAAACTCCCGCCCCTTGGGCCACGCCCACCCGGGCTGGTGGCTTGGGCGTTTTCAGCCAACCCCCGCCCCAACCCCCGCCCCATACCCCACAGGATTAGTCTAATCCTGATTATCTATTTATTAGTTAAGCGCTAAGATTAAATGGCAGAAATTTAACAAAAAAAAAAAAAACGAAATCGCGCGGGTTTGTCTAGGGCATTTTATGCCAATCCAAGGCAATAGTTTCTCTCTCCTACAATTCCCTCCATTTTTTAAACGTTAATAACTCTTTCATACGACACTATTTTTTTATAAAAATTGCACAAAAAACGAGCGTTTTTTTATCTTTAAAACGAGTATACTATTGCTATATTTTCGATTTTTTCGAAAACGTAGTTGCATAAAACGCAATGGACAAAAAGCGTAAAAAATAACTTTTTTTCTAAAACGCAATGGACAAAAAACACAAAAGAAATGTGTTATTTCTATAACGCAATGACTGAAAAACACAAAGAAATGTCTTTTTTTTTTTTTTTTGTAAAACGCAATGGACTAAAAACACAAAGAAAGGTCTTTTATTCTAAAACGCAATAGCCTAAAAACACAAAGAAATGTCTTTTATTCTAAAACGCAATAGCCTAAAAACACAAATAAATGTCTTATTTCTAAAACGCAATGGCCAGAAAACATAAAGAAATATCTTTTTTTTTTCTAAAACGCAATTGCCTAAAACACAAAAGAAAGTGTTCTTTCTAAAACGCAGTGGACAAAAAACACAAAAGAATGATTTTTTTTCTAAAACATAATCGACTAAAAACACAAAAGAAAGTGTTTTTATGTGTTTTTACCTAAAATGCAATGGACTAAAAACACTTCAAAATGTGTTTTTTTAAAACGCAATGAACCAAAAAACACTTCAAAATGTGTTTTTCTAAAACGCATTTGACCAAAAAAAACACATAAAAATGTGTTTTCCTAAAATGCAATAGACAAAAACACAAAAGAAAAGGGTTTTTTTTTTCCTAAAACGCAATGGACAAAAAACACATAAAATATGTTTTACCTAAAACGCAATGGACTAAAAACACAATAAAATGTGTTATTTCTAAAACGCAATGGACTGAAAATACAAAAAAAAAATGTTTTTTCATTCCTTTGTAAAACGCAATGACGCAATTCAAAAACCCAGATCGTAAAAATGCAATTCAAAACTTTCTTACATAGATCGAAGCCGATTTTTTTAGATTTCTTCAACGACTGACGAAATTTGAATGGTAGAAACACTTACTAGGGATCAAATCGAACGAATCGAGTGATTCGCTTCAAAATCACGGGAAAAATGAGATGCTGTATAAAATTAAACTGGGTTCCTTCAAAAAAAGTTGAAGAACACGTTGATTGTGTGTTTGAATCATTGATTTAGTGATTATTGAGATATAAAGTGAAGAAAAGGTTGAAGACGGTGGGTTTTGAAGTTACAGAGAGAGAAGAAGGGGGAAATTAGATAAAATTGACTAAAATATCCTTCACCTTATTTTTAAATTTTGCCAAATGTCATAATTCTATTGCTTTCTATCATTTTCTAGCCAAAATAAACTTGCTATTTGATCCTCTCCGAAAAAACATATACGATAGTTATATGTAAGTTCATGTCTATTATTATTATTATTATTATTATTATTATTATTATTATTATTATTATTATTATTATTATTATTATTATTATTATTATTATTATTATTATTATTATTATTAGGGTAAAGTTATTGTAAAAGGGTAAATAAGTAATTTTTTCATTGATCAATTAATTGAAAACCTTCCATAACCGCCGCCTTATTTATAGGAACAAGATTTTTTTAAAAGATCTCTATAAAAACACTATGACTAACACTGCAACCACCATTCAACACATATATAACACCATTCAATAAGTATATATCACCATTTTAAAGATCTCTATAAAAACACTACGAATAACACTGCAAATCACCATTCAGCAATATATAACACCATTCAATAAGTATATAACACCATTCAATAATTATATAACACCATTCAATAAGTATATAACACTATTATAGACACCGCAAAATACCGTTCAATAGTTCATAACACTGTAATAAGTACATAACACTACAAAAAAGATATAACACTACAAATCACTATAACACACTATGAATAATATATAACACCATATTACCCTATTATAAATCTGTATAACACTACAACCTCGTAATGGTGGGTGTCTGAAACAGCAACGGCACGATGGAGGGTGGTCGGACTGGTGGCGGAGGTGCGACAACTTGAGTGGTTCTCGGTGGGAACCGATCGGAGCAGGTGGGTGGCTTGCGATGGTTGGTCGGTGGTGTCCAGCAGGTCTGATTCGGAGATGTCGATGCTGCTTTATCGATGATGATGATTCGAGATGTAAACTGATGATGATGATTCAAGATTGATTGATGATGATGATGATGATTAGAGATCTTTAATCTGGATAAGAAGGAGGATTCAAATTCATAGATCTGGAAGAAGAAAGAGAATTCGAAATTGTAGGGATTTGATTTACAGTTTCTTTTTTCAAGTGGATATAAAAGACTCTGTTACCCCTACAATTTTTAAATCAGACCAAAAAATAAAACACATTTTACAATTTGGTCCCTATTGATCTCAACCGTTATATCAAAGATCGAATAACTGAGATTTTTCTTATCCTTCTCACACTTTTGGTCTTTTTACAGGAACCTCAATTATTATTATTATTATTATTATTATTATTATTATTATTATTATTATTATTATTATTATTATTATTATTATTATTATTATTATTATTATTATTATACTTTTTTTTGAATGACAATGCTTACTCACTCTTAATTTACACCAAGTTTAATTCTAAACTATCCTTGCTTGGGATTGAACCCAAGGCCTCCCCTTAAAAGACAAGAGTCTGTATCAAGTGGGCTAGCCCCCACATTAACCTATAAAAGTTACCATTGAGGAAAAAGACCTATATTATTATTATTTGAAATGTTTTAACAATTACAAGAAAATGATGTATTAAATATCTTTGCCAACAAATAGTACTGTAAATATCGATTGTACTTAATCGTGGTCTAGTAATATGAAGCTCAAATATATTTTGTAATGACTTTAATTATTGGAAGTTACGGTTACATTGAAAGAAACAAATTATTATAGAGGTTTAATGTAAATAATAATTGAATTAAATAGGATATAATGAGTATTATTCTAAAAGTTCCATTTACAGGTGTAATGATGTGATTTTTGGTAATATGTTTTAAATTTTAACGAGTCGTCCATTACGACTTGAACGCACAACCCTAATGATTTTCGTAACCTGTTTACAGAGTTCGGCAAATTCAAGTCGAGGGCACATGGGGACAATAAATTTTTTTTCCGGCCTCAAAATATGATTTTATAAAAATAGAAATAAAAAAGTATAAAATAAAAAAATTTTAGTAAAATTTTGTACTTTAGATCAAAAATATTTTCCTAAAACTTAACGAAAATATTTTTTTCTAATAAACCAAATTGTAAGACCCTTACCAAAATATTGTATATTTCATATAATAAGGTTTGCATTTTTATACAAAAATACCATTTTCCAAAAACATCAGCGCAATGATGTTCACATAGTGTTTTAAGCATACAAAATGTACTTATAAAACTTTACAAGAGTCTTGAGTAACAAAAGAACTAATATAGACGCAAAAGCTTCAGTTATAAGTGTGTTCGGTTCTTGAGCGTGCTTGATCGTCATCCAAAAGTTAGTAGTAGTTACCTATAATCAAAACCATCTTAAACCTTAGTTATGAGAGTTTGTAACATGCCTAAACAAGTTCGTAAGCCCAAAACAAACAAACAAACAACAACTTTTTAGCTTGTCGCGGGCCGCGACCGGATCGACAAACACCCTCGCGGGGCGCGAAGGCCTCTGGCGAGCCGCTACCGAAAAGGTCATTGACCGTCGCGGGGCGCGGCACCCTGATTTTGACAGAAAGTTCTTAAGTTGGAGCTGCATATTCCTAGCTTTGCCAATTTTTACATAATTGGTCATAACTTTCTAAATTTTTATCCGTTTTGCGTCCCGTTTCTTTCTACATGATCGTAATTTGTTCCTCCATCATATGGAGTTAAAATCCGACATCCGGATTAACAAAATTCTTGATTTTAAGCTCTCGGATTTGTATTTATTTTCAACTGATTTGACTCGTTCATGTTTTTAAACAATAAACTTGTCTAATTACTTTCAATTCATACTAACATCATAATCATGAATGTTTCCTAATACCCGGGCTTTATTCACGAGATTTATGCACCCGTTATCTATTATGTATTTTTTTATTTGACTCATTCAATTACAACTAGTTGAACATGTCACACCCCAACCGATGGCGGAAACATCGGGGCGCGACACTAAGCGAATCAGATTGTTCAAGAGAATCCATAACAACTATTTTAGCGACAATATTTAACAGGTTCATTATTCCATACTAATTAACAAATATTTCACAAAAAGTCATAACAGATTTCATGTCTCTCAAACAATAAAATCCGACAACTTAGATTTTAGGTGGGTTTCTAAAGTAGCCTAATCTTGATTCGTTATAACCTGCAACATACGTTAAAATAATGTCAATACAAAAATGTATTGGCGAGTACACATGTTTGATATAATAGTAAAATAGATAAAAGCATTGCGAATTTCCACATACATAAACGAGATACAACACAACATATATACTAACAAGACAAACACTCAAGCTAAGTCCCGAGATAACTGCGAAGGAGAGGTGGGAAGCTCCTTAACTAGATCCCGTTGGGTGTGAGTCGAACTATAGTACCATACTAGCTAAGGTGGAACATCAACGAGTAAAAGTCCTAGCACATATGTATCAAGCATCACGTGTAAATATGCATATTGGTCATTTGCATGTGATAATCAGTTTAAGCATGTAGTGTGTTTTGATAAGTGTGTTTATGCCCAAAAGGTGCGTTTTAAAGCGAAATGGGGTCAAGTATACTCACAGTGCGTGTTTGATAGTAAACACGGTCTAGAATGGAGTGGAGAGTGTAACGCCCTGCGTTTTCATGCTCTCTATATTTGGAAACCTTTGCTTGTAATTCTTTTTTTGGAAACTTTGTATTATTGTAATCTTCCTTTCGTTGTAATTTATGTAAAATCCGAGACTTGGATCATAATGAAACTTGTGTTTTCGTTACATTTATGTTATATACGCCTTATACATGTTCATACGTTCAAAAATACTAAACATGTGACGCTTTGTTCTCAATTCGTGCTAAATGTGTCAAACTTGCAAACTTGTAACCTATATGCTAAATTTACACAATTTCAACACTAAATCATGACAAATAAACTTGTTTATGCTTATTTTATAATGTTGTTATGATTCATTTACACACCATACCCTTAAATATGACTCTTGTACCTAAAACACCCAAGTTATAGCTTGAAACATCAAAATATGAAGGTTTGGGGGTGTAAAATGTCATTTTGCCAAACCTGAACCCAACCCAACATCCCTGGCGGCCCGTGACCCAGCCTAGGGTGTTGCTTTGCGGCCCGCGAGCCTATCAGCTCGCTGAATCGTGAACAGACTTGATTTTTGGCGGACTTTGGGTGTTATTTTGAGTTTAAACTTGTGTTTAAAGTCTTAAAGGCTCACCAAACCCTATACCAACCCTTCCCTATAAAACTCAAGTGTATTCCAAGCTCTTTTCCCTTTACAACACTCTCAAATTACTCTCAAAACACCTCTCAATCTGCTGTTAATCAGGAACATAATAAGAATCATCACAAGTTGTTCAAGTGAGCATATCTCACTCATTTCTTAGTCTTTTTCATTCATTCTTCTTCTCAATCACTTGGATCGACCTAAGGAACATTTCCACAGGTTTTCTATGGAAAACCAAGGTCTAGAATGTCACCAAGAAGGCTCCAAAGTGGACTGCAACTTTCTGTTTTAATTTAAACTTTGTTAATCTTGGTTAAAATTGAGTTATCTCATCTCAAACCTATGTCCTTATGCTCATAATCAATTGAATGGTTAGTTGGGCTTAAAAACAAGGCTGAGACATATAAAATCAGGGGTTAAAACCTCATAAACTTTCTGTTTTGTTTAGGGTTTTACCCACAAGTAGTGTTCAAGCTTAAAGCTTGATGATTGTGTGATTATGGAACAAGCTTGGGCTATTCCACTTGAAAATACACACACTACTTGATGATTTACATAGATTAGATGTTCTTATTTCATTCTTTATTCATATGTTCTTTACCCTCCTTGTTGTTTATAATGACAAGTGTAGTGGTGAACAAAGAGGTACCTAAATGGAAGACTTGTTTCTTCCTACCTCATGCATGATTTCTATGATGCAAAGAGGTTCCTAAATGGTGGATTTATCCTCCTACCTCATGCTTGACATATATGATATAATAGACACTATGTAATACTTATATAACATTCAAGTAATCGAACTCTTGATGATGAACTAGTGGTCATTCGTCAAGATAGTAGATTATATCATCTTAGACCTTGACAACTTGTCATGATTCTAATGGAATCTTGTTCCATGAAAACATCTAAACTCTTTTAGAGTTTCATAGTGTCAAGAACAAGTGTCATGTGTGCTAGATGATTATTTTCATATGTTTATCTTCATGTTATTTAAATTCCGAATTTATGATCTTCCGTTAACTCCCCAAACTCACACAACTATGTTTCTTCGTGTAGAAGGACAAGGTGCTCCAAACTAAACAAGCAACTCTCACGGGAGTATCAAGTAGGAAAGCTTGCAAAACCGTGAGTATACTCGATCCCATTTTCTTTTTATCACTTTTGGGTGCAACATGTATGTTATACAAAATTACACTTCACATGAAACTATTTTAATCTCTATCCTTGCTTAACATGAAACTATATGATGCTTGTTTAGACTTGTATGCTAATGTAAACTATTTGTGTCGATATATGCTTCATTAACTTTGCTAGCCTACCTTAACAATTATAGCGCTATAGGATTTACGCACCGCCCATGAAACTTGGGGTATTGTTAAGTTAAACATGTTAACCCCTCGTGATTCTTTGGGATAGGCTATTTTAACGTGTTGGATTCTTGGGTTTGAACGTATAGTACAACGTTTCGGCATGCTTGTAAACTTGCATATTATGATTCATGTTGGATATGAGACTTTAAACTATTTTATGATATATTATGCTATGTAACAAAACTTGTATACTCAGCAACATTTTGTTGATATATTTTAATACATGTTGCAGGTTGATTGATGAGATGATATTGAAGAAATGCAATTTAGGCGGACTAAGATACACACCTAGATTAATTTTTGTTATTTTAATGTTATATTTTTAAGACAATGTTGTTCTTTTTATATGAATCTTGTATGACGTTAGTTTTGAAATGAAATTTAAATTTAATCTATATTCTCACATAGTGTTATGAAGTCTCTTGCAATCTCGTTTTCGTATCATCCCGATGTTTCCGCCATCGGTTGGGGTGTGACAGCGAGAGCGCCAGATCAGCCAGCGTACGGGAATAGAAGTGCGTAAGTCCTCCAAAGTGCTGAAACGGTCGAATTCAGAGTGTTGAGTGGGTTACAGAGGCTTCGTATGAAGCCAGTGCCTTTGTACGAAGGCGTGCCTTTGTACGTAGGCGGTGACTTCGTACATGTGTTGCTTCCGTTGTCCAAAATCGGGTGTTCTTCGCGTCTTGTTTCGAGAAATCGACTGTTCATCCCTCCAACCTTAAGCTACTGATTAAACTTAGAGCTGGAGAGGTCTTTGTTCAAATCACAGGTGAGAAACAGACTAGATTGTGCGAAGTCAGTGCCTTCGTACGAAGCCATGTGTGCCTTCGTACGAAGGCAGTGCCTTCTTACGAAGCCGGGCTTCGCACGGAACAGTTCAGCTCGCATTCGTGGTTGTTCTTGGCATTTGTAGCTGTGTTTTCGTCTGAATGGATGTATTTTCGAGTCCTATTCATGACGGTTTCGACACTACCTCGTCCTACTATCCAGTGAACGAAATACATTTCGTTTTAGGTCTGTTTAAGTGTGAAAATCAAGTTTAAAAGGTTTTAAAGGGTTTTTACCTAGGTCTAGCACTTGGTGAGTATGAGATCTCCAGATCTACAACTTGGGAAGCCAAAGCTATACCCAAATCACTCGTTCAAGTGTAGATCCGTGGTAGATGAAGAAGATTTGATGTAAAAAAATGAAGGTTTTCATGAAAATAGAGAAGTTAAGAGGAAAAGATGAAGTTTAAGTGAGAAAGATAAAGTTTACTTGAAAACAAAAGAGTTTGGATGAAATCGAAGTGAACCTTGTGGAAAATCGTAGTGGAATTCATTGTGTAATCATGTAAAAATGATTAATCTTACTTGAAAACAGTTGACAGCAATTCGGCAGCGTTTCAGTGTAAATGGCAGCAAGTTAGAATGAATGAGGAGGGCTTGGCTATTTATAGAAGTGGTGGGTTCGCACAGGGTGGCTTCGTTTGAAGGGCCTGTTTTGTGCCTTTAGGTTTTCGTTTCGTGTGTAGGATGCTCGTTTGGTGCGTTTTGTTGCGTTAGTTAGTGCGAGTACTTTAAGGATTTTATCATGGCATTAAGTATTGCGTTACATTGCGTTGCGTTGCGTTGCGTCTTAGAACAATAAATTGAGTTGTGTGATTAGTCGAGCCACTCACTCGCATAACTGAGCATTTAAGCGAGTTATAATACATAGATAATAATAATATTTATATAACTAATGTTATAATATAATATATACAAATAAGTAACCACGTTTTGAGTTTGCGTTGCGTTTATGCGAGAGCGAGCAAGTAGTTTAGATACTCACGTGATGTAGTAGTGTAAGCGTAAGCATTATAAGCGTAAGCGTTGTGAAGTGCGATATAGCGTATGAAATAAGCGACGTAGTACGAAAATATGTGATGTAGCGTAGTAAGCGATATAGTTTACATTATGATCCGAATCTCGGTGCTAGGCGTAACGAGAGTAACGAGCGCGAGAGTGTGGGTTGTTACAGTCTTCCCTGCTTTAGGAAATTTCGTCCCGAAATTTATTCGAAAGGAAGACTATGAGAACTGACACAAATAAGTAGCGATAAAAGCGTTAGGGTAAGCTGAGGATGAACGAGCGATCGATCGAGGATTGACGAGTGAGAGCGTCTCAGTGGCATGGGAAAATCGATGAGAAAAAGCGACTTGCTTGACTAGGGAATAGTATGGGAAAATCGATGAGAAAAAGCGACTTGCTTGACTAGGGAATAGTAACCCACATGGCATCTTTCCATGAAAGTTTGTTAATACCGCTAAAACACTTATATATAGGAAGTACCAGTGGCGTATCCACCATGTTTTAGCCATATTGCCTCCGTCCCGTGGAGCGACGTCATGTGTGCCGACATGATATGGATGGGTTTTGGTATCCTCGGTCCAAGCGGTAAAGGGTTGGACCAAGTTCAAAAGGAAGATCAAGTAGAGTGAGCGGGAAGTTGATTGCAACTTATTAGCAATAAGAGCATGCGTGAATGGTTCAACGATTTGAAATATCAAAGCAACGTGGATGCTAGGTGCGTTAAGTGTTTAGGCGTCGAGAGGGAAAAGCGATGAGAGTATCGAAGCAATGAGATTGACAGATGCGATAAGCGTTAAAGCGTTGAAGCATTGAGAGGGAAAGTGAAGGTGAAACGAGATAGATTTCAACGAAGGTGCTGTAGACTTACGAAAAGTCTAGGGATGGTGCGATCGAGAAGTAGTGAGATATTACGCATTGCGAAGGAGTTTAGCGTGTTGAAAATAGTCTAAATAGTATAAGAGGTCTAATAACGTTCAACTCCACATGGCATTTTCTTCATGAGAGTTTGTTAGCACGGCAAACCACTTATATAAAGGAAGTACCAGCGGCGTATCTACCATGCTTTGACCATCCGCCTTGGTCCTGTGAATAGATGTCACACTTTGTCGACATGGTTAAGACGCTTATATATAGGAAGTACCAGCGACGTATCCACCACGCTTAACCATGCTTTTAACGTTATGGCATCATTAGAACTTACTACGATCTCCATGCACTTACCAAAATAATCCCATGTGCACCCGTGATTAATTTGGTCCTTGCATGTTTATCATAACTTATTCCAAAGACGCATAGTCGGGGTAAAACATATTATTTCGTGATATATTATATAGTGCTAGTAATAGAATCTGTGTGTGAACTTAGTCTAGGTGTGAGGACTCGAGAGAGAGAGAGAGAGAGAGAGAGAGAGAGGGAGTCGGCATCGCATATGGAGGCGACATCGAACAATGGAACAATTATAAAGTATAAGTATCAGTGTCTAGAATCGTACCATTAACAACGTCGTTCTGCGCCTGGTTGGTGTTGATGTTGAAGACTCTTGCTTGGGCTGTGGTTGCTGTTGGAGCTTCTGCTGCGGGCTGAGTCGGCGGTGCTGGAAGTGCTAGTATGCCTTGAGGTCGTGGCCCTGTACGGAAGTGGCTGGTGAAGTGACCAAAACAGTTGCAATTTGTGCAATAGCGACAGTTGGCTCCAGCCTGGTGGTGATAAGTACACTTCTGACACAGGGGAAGTGTTCCAGTATAGGCACGCTTTGGGTAAAGTGGAACTGCTTGGAGATGCTCGGGTTTAGGCGGCGCAGTTGCTGAGTAGTTTAGGTTCGGCTCTTTCTTTTGCGGCTAGACTTGTCGGTGTCTTGCGGCAGTGTGGTGTCGTCGGATGATTTGATGGTAGCTTGGTTAGCCTTCTTGGTGGAATCCTTGGAGAAGAATCTCGCCAAGATTCTCTTGTCGTTGACCTCGACGACCAAGCGATAGGCTTCTTCGATGGTAGCCGGTCTTGCAGCTTCGACAAAATCGCCCACACACTCAAGCAAAGCACAGATGTACTTCTTGATGGCCTTTTCGGGAGTGTCGACTTGGCTTGGGCAAATAATGCTAAGCTGTTTGAACCTTGCTGTGAGGCCGATGTTGTCACCTTTAACTTGCTAGATTTCCCAAAACTTGTTTTCTAGCTTCTGGACTTCGTGGGGAGGGCAGTACTCTTCCTTCATGAGTTCCTTCAGCTCATCCCAATAGAGCGCATAGGCTTCATCGATCCCACGTTTGTTACGTTCGGTTGTCCACTAGTCGAGGGCTCTTGATTGAAATACTCCTGTAGCGCATGTGGTATGGAAATACTCGAGGCACCAACTCTAACGGAAGGTAACCTTGATAGCATCGAACCACTGGAGCATCTGAGATACACCTCCTTCGCCTGTGAAGACCATCGGGTCACAGGCTTTGAACTGCTCTTAGGAGAAAGTAGTCTTTGGCGCATTGGACTTAGAGTCTTCCGACGTCTAAGAGTCGTTATATAACAACCCTCCTAAATATTTTTCGACAACCCTAATATATTTAAAGTGTCCCTATATATCTTAAAATACACCCCGTATGCAAAAACCAAGCCCATAATACTCTACATAATTAAAAATAAAATAAAAAATTAGTTTTAGGGTCGCTCGCGGGCCGCGAAGGCTTTGCCTTCGGGCTACGCGGGGCGCGACAGATAGAGGATTAGGCTGCACCTGGTGCTGCCACGTGTCGGGTGGTGTGTCGAGGCTACGAGTGCTGACTGGTCATAGCTAGGCCCTACCCCCCTATGTTGCGGGCCGCGTAAGAAGACCCTTGAGTCTTCGCGGGCCGCGAGGATCTGCGAAACCAGCCCTATAAATAGAGGCCATCGGTTTCAGTCCCAAACCGTTCTGTTCTCTTTCTCTCTCTCGAATTTCTGTATAATTAAATTAATATTCGGGTAGTATACACCCCTAAATAACGAAGTTCTGCCTCGTTGTAAGTATCATAACCCCGGTTACGTATTAGATACGCTGCCCGATTGATCCAGGGTTCCGTAACGGCTGTCGATGTTTTGCCCGACGTAGTCGTTGGAATACCGTCTTGGGGAAGGTATTACTAATGTAAATATTGGGTTATAATACTAACATGTGTGCATTTGTGTATTTAATAGATAATCACCAGGAAATCCTTAAGGAAAACCCTAAGACAACAATGTGAGTAATCTCCTTTTTACAAACTGTTTTTACAAAACCTCACACAATTAATATCATATTAAACATTTATTGAGCATTTGTATTCTACAATTATCGTCGGTATGTTGGGGTTTTGTATACAAAATTTGTTACTACATTATGAGTAGTAACATGACCACAATTCGGGTTGACAATACCGTGGGTGGTAATTAAAGTAGATGGAAACAAATGTAATTGCGTGACCGCCCTCAATATTGTACAATGGTTTTACTTAACTTGATTAAACTGAGATTCACTCACCAGCATTTCCCACTGACAAAATGTTTTTAAACGTGTTTCAGGTAACAAAATGTGAAAGCCAAATAGAAGCCAGCTGGACAGCACTAAAGTCTTGGAAAAGTGGCTATAAAGTTACCTAAAATAAAGAGATGTTTTTATTAAATAAAATAGGGTTTGTCCTTATGAAAATGTGTACTTAAAACTTGGGATTTTTCCCACATGTTTAATACATTAAAAGTGTGGTATTTTACTCTGATAAAATATTTCCTAACTACGGTCCTGATGTAATTTCCGCTGCCAAAATGATAAACACCGATACCAGTGAAACTGGCCGCGGCCACCCGTTCCCGAGTAATTAGGGGACGGGGGTTGCGACAGAAGGTGGTATCAGAGCTAAGCCACTAATTCAGCCACAGAAGTGTTCTGCTGACATCAAGATATTATTCGAAATGTTAGGAAATTATCTACGAAACTACGTGCATATCTGTATTTTATTATTTTGTGTTATTTGACTATTTGTTAGTTACAGTGTGAGTGACCAAGGACCTTCCGACGCCTACCGTCAGTTGTCCAGCTCACCTAGGAGCGAAGGCACCTCTTCACAGCCTACCCTCTCAGGGTATTCAGCTGATAATGAAGATGGGATATTCGTGTTTAAGGCTCAGTCTGAAGAGCCATTCCCTCCTAAAAAGAGAGGATGGTTCAGTAGAGGAGCACATGAACGTAGGAAAAGGATGAAAAAGTTACAACAGCAACATGTTTTAGCAGCCGCTAAGAGAGAAACAGATGCTCATGCCCAGGATATGCTTAATAGGAGTCTAGCAAACTTTCATATATTAGCAACTACAGCTGCAGACCCTAACCTTGAGCAACTCATAGCACCCCAGCCCTTACCACCGTTTCCCACACAGCCGATGGAAATTGAAAATAATCCAGAAAATCAGATCCCAATGCCTGATTTCAACTCAGATGAGATACCTAGAGTGCCAGCACCCAATCCCTTAGACCCAAACTATGACCCGTGGTTCGACGACCATAGGGATTACCAGCAAAACTACCCAATACCCGAAGAACCTATGCCCAACCTAGTAGCCTACCCAAACTTGGACCCTCTAGACCCTTATTATAATAATGATCAATTCATCAGAGAAATTATAGAGAATCCTTACCCTTACCAAGAACCCATGCCCCAGTTCCCAAACAAGTACCTGCACCTGCACCCCCAATGAGTGCAGAAAATGTGCAAGAACTCCGAACCTTTGGTGAGGAGATTTTAGAAAGTAGTGAAAGGATGAGGCAAGTAGGAGAACGACTCGTCTGCAAATATGACGAGCGTAATATGGACTTTTGGATGAACCCTTACCCTTAGTAATAATAATAATATAATAGTAATAATATATAATATGTGTGTATGTTTGAAAAAAAAAAATCTAGACAATAGCTACTGATGCCTAATAGTAGTGTAATTTCAATTCCACTTGTATTGTAATATATATGGATGCATACTATATAAGAAAGAGTGAGTCGCAATGTTCGACAATTTTGATCAATATGTGTGATATGTGATTATTTGCATTGAATATTATTTGTAATATTAATAATTGGCAAATGTCTAAAACTCAGATGGACAATGAAGCGAACCAGGAAAACCAGAACAATGAAAACCAGAATAACGATAACCCGAACAACAATAACAATGGAAATCAAGTGGATAATAGTGCCATTCAACACATAGTGGCACAAGGGATTATAGATGCAATGCCATATATTATTCAAACGGTTAAGGAAGCTGATAATAAAAGTAATAATGGCAGTACGCGACCGACTGCACCAGATCACAGCATGAACAATGGACCCATACTTCAAGTGCCCATTCCCAAAAGAAGAAGAATCATGTCTTATGGTTGTTCTTACAAAGAATTCTGTTCCTAGAAACCAATAGAATTCTCGGGCAATGAAGGACCCATTGCAACTCTACGCTGGATAGAAAAGACTGAGGCAGTCTTGAAAATAAGCAAGTGCGCGGAGGAGGATAAGATAATGTTTGCTTCCAATCTGTTTAAGAACTCAACCTTAGAATGGTGGAATACTATCCTCCAGTCTAGAGGAAGTGACAAGATTTACAATATGGAATGCGAGGAATTTAAAAATATGGTAGAAAGGAAATTCTGCCCTCCCATTGAAAAAGAACAAATAGCAAATAAGTTCCTAAACCTTAGAATGACTGGAGTGGATAGTAAGGGTTACACTACTACTTTCTTTGAATATGCTAGAATAGTACCAACCCTTGCGTCACCAGAACCAGTATTAATCTCCCGTTACATTTGGGGATTAATCGGTGAGATTAGGCATGTAGTTAAGGCAACTAGACCCCAAACCATAGAGGAAGCTGTAGAACTAGCAAATACCTTGACCGATGAATTAGTACGTACACGAGAAGAAGACCAGAGGAGAAACCTAGCTCAAAAGCTTACCTAGGAATACCGCTACGGTAATTCCAACCGTGGGAGAATTGTAGGTTCTACCTCTACACCTTACTGCAAGGCATGCAAGAAGAAGCATTCAGGAAGATGCTCCACCTACTGCAACTTCTGCAAGATACCAGGACACAAGGAAGAAACCTAATAATGGAATGTGCTTCAACTGTGGAGAAAAAGGTCATATCAAGCCGAACTGTCCGAAACTAGCTCTAGCCATGAACAACAAGACTACCAAAAATGCTAGGGCATTTGTTCTGACTGCAAAAGAAGCAAAGATGATTCCGGGCGTGATCGTCGGTACGTTTTTAGTTAATGATGTTTTTGCTAAAGTATTATTTGACTCTGGTGCAAACCAAAGTTTTATTAATACTTCATTTTGCAAACTCCTCAACCAACCATTAACGAAACTCCCACAAGAATGTCTAGTAGAGACAACAAATGGGGAAACCATTAAGATTACTGAAATCTTGCAGGGAGCAAGAATAGAGTTTTTTAATCAAAAGTTTATTGCAAACCTTTACCCAATGAATCTGGCAGGATTTGATGTTGTATTAGGAACGGATTGGTTAATAGCCAATAAAGCCAATATTTTATGTGATCAAAAGTCAATCAAAGTAAATTCACCAAAGGGTGAAAAGATCACAATTAAAGGAGATAAACCATCTAGATCCGTGAAATTCATCTCTGTAATGAAAACAACTAGTTATATAAGAAAAGGATCATTAGTGCATTTGATTTCTATAATCACTAACATTAAAGGAAAGGAACTGAAGGACATCCCAGTAGTATCTTAGTTTCCAGAAGAATTGCCAGGATTACCGCCAGACAGGGAAGTTGAATTTCGAATCCATCTACTACCAGGAACAACACCTATTGCCAAAGCACCCTACCGTCTAGCACCCGCAGAAATGCAAGGGTTAAAGAAGCAGTTAGACGAATTGTTAGAGAAAGGATTTATACAGCTAAGTTCATCGCCATGGGGAGCACCGATACTGTTCGTCAAAAAGAAGGACGGATCTATGCGAATGTGCATTGATTACCCTGAATTGAACAAAGTCACGATTAAAAATCGGTATCCATTACCGAGAATCGATGATCTGTTCGATCAATTGCAAGGGGCTCGATTTTTCTCTAAGATCGACTTACGATCAGGAGATGATCAATTAAAGGTACAGGAAAAGGATCCTAAGACCGCATTTAGAACAAGGTATGGCCATTATGAATTTACTGTCATGCCATTTGGTCTAACCAATGCCCCAGCCGCATTTATGGACATGATGAACCGAATATGTAAGCCATATCTGGATAAATTCATCATTGTCTTTATAGATGATATTCTCATTTACTCTAAAAGCAAAGAGGAACATGCAAAGCATTTGCACGCACTTCTAAGTTTATTGAGAAAGGAAAAGCTTTATGCAAAGTTTTCAAAGTGCGAGTTTTGGTTAGAGGAAGTGCAATTTCTTGGACATTTAGTCAATCATGAAGGAATTCATGTGGATCCCACCAAGATCGAGGCAATTACCAAATGGAAAACCCCTGAAGCACCAACCGAGGTTAGAAGTTTCTTAGGATTGGCCGGTTATTATAGAAGGTTTATTCGACATTTTTCTAGAATAGCCATTCCCTTGACTAAGCTAACCTGTAAATCTGTTAAGTTTGAATGCGGAGCAAAACAAGAAGAAGCCTTTGGAATTCTTAAGCAAAGACTAACCCATGCACCCATACTAGCGTTACCAGAAGGAACTGAAGACATTGTTGTCTATTGTGATGCTTCTAAGTTAGGTTATGGATGTGTATTGATGCAATGTCAAAAGGTTATAGCTTACGCCTCTAGACAACTTAAGAATCATGAAGAAAATTATTCAACCCATGATTTGGAATTGGGAGCCATAATTTTTGCCCTTAAGATTTGGAGACATTACCTTTACGGCAGTAAGTTTACCATTTTCACCAATCATAAGAGTTTAAGGTATGTCTTCAGGCAAAAGGAGTTAAATATGAGACAAAGGCGCTGGATGGAAATTCTAAGTGATTACGATTGTAATATCCAGTATCATGCAGGAAAGGATAATGTGGTAGCTGATGCTTTAAGTCGAAAGTATCATGAAAAGCCAAAAAGAGTACATTCACTTAAATTAAATCTACAAGTAGATTTAAATGAATAGATTAAAGAAGCACAAGAATAAGTAATCAAGGATGATACTGAAAAATTGAAAGGAATGATTAACGAATTAGAACAATGAACAGATGGAATTTGGAGATTCCATAAGAAAAGAATGTGGATACCTAAATTAGGAAAGCTACGCCACCGTATATTAGAAGAAGCCCATAAGTCTAAGTATACGATGCATCCTGGAAGTGATAAGATGTATCAGGACTTAAAAAGAATTTTTGGTGGATAAGAATGAAAAAGGATATAGCAGCCTATGTTTCTAAGTGTTTAACCTGTTCACAAGTCAAAAGCTAAACATCAGAATCCCTCAGGATTGTTGCAGCAGTTAGAAATGCCAGTTTGGAAATGGGAATTAATAACAATGGATTTTGTTACCAAATTACCCAAGACCAGAAAAGGTAATGATACAATCTGGGTGATTGTAGATAGGCTAACTAAGTCAGCTCATTTCCTACCATTGAAAGAAACTTTCAGTATGGAACAATTAGCTAAGCTATATGTAAATGAAATAGTTTCATTACATGGAATTACCTTATCAGTTGTTTCTGATAGAGATAGCCGCTTTACCTCTCATTTTTGGGCAAGTTTCCAAAAGGCAATGGGAACCAAGTTGAATCTAAGCACTGCTTATCATCCTCAAATGGACGAAGAAAGCAAAAGAACAATTCAAACAATGGAAGATATGCTGAGAGCTTGTGTAATTGATTTCGGATGTAATTGGGACGATCACTTACCACTGATAGAATTTTCTTACAATAACAATTATCATACAAGTATCAATGTTGCACCATTCGAAGCACTTTATGGACGAAAGTGTCGAACTCCAGTTTGTTGGGCAGAAATTGGAGAAAAACAACTATCTGGACCAAAGATAGTACAAGAAACGACCGACAAGATTGTTCAAGTCAAGGAACGACTGAAAGCAGCACTAACAGACGAAAGCCATTGGAATTTTAGGTAGGAGACAAAGTGCTATTGAAAGTCTCTCCTTGGAAGGGAGTGGTAAGATTCATCAAAAGGGGAAAGCTAAGCCACAGGTATGTTGGACCTTTTGAGATTATTAGAAGAATCGGACCTGTATTCTATAAGCTACAACTGCCAGAGGAAATGGCAGGAATACATGAAGTATTTCTTGTATCTATGTAACATCTCGAAAATTTATGTCCAATAATCTTTCGACACGTGTCATAAGCTTTAAACGTGTAAAAGATTACTTATGAAGGACTAAAGTTGACAAACAAGGAATCTAGATGTGTAAAAGGGTTCAAAGTGTCAACAATGGATAAATATATCTTTCAATAACCCTACATGATGTTTATACCCTTAAACGAATAAATCATGGATCATACGAAGCTAATTGTGAAAGAAAGTGAGAGATTACAAACTACAGGGGTTAAATGTGTCAACATGTTTAAAGTATACCTCTGAGTGATCTTTTAGCAAACCCGAAGCTTTGTAACGATTAATTATGCTCACTAGAATAAGTGATAAAAATTTCACAAGGTTTCGATAAAGTTTGAGAAAGTTATGACAATATTCGTATACGAGGGGTTAAAAGCGTCAACGTTGAAATTTAAGACTTTACAGGCGAACAAAAGTTAACCAAGGACTTAACAAAGTTTGGTTAAGTCCTAAGGTCCTTAGAAATCAAGTTAGAAGGTTAAAAGTGCAATTTTGGAGCTTAAACCCACTTTATAAAGGACCAGGGGCCAAATTGTAAATAGCTGAAACTTGTGTAACCTGACCCCGGCACCATACCGGCCGCATAAGGTCCCTATGGATCCTTATACGGGCCGCCTGAGCATGCCAGCATAAAAAAAACCTGGAGATGCCTGTTTCAACAAGTTTAACCGACTTAGGGAGCTTGTTTTTGATACCAGGGGCATGTTTGATGGTTTAGAAGGGCCTAGGGACACTTGGGATGATCAGGAATCTTCCCATAGACTTATTTGTCATGATCTTGGTGCACCAAATTCACTATATAAGAAACCCAAAGTTGCATCATTTTGATCATTCACTTAAAAACTTCACAACTTCACTTCTTGAGGATTTTAGAGCTCAAGCACCCTTCCTAGGAGTCTCTAGTCGTACTTAGGACCTTTGTAAGTGTCCTTAACTTTCTTTAATTCAGTTTTGCTTAGTTAATTAGCTTAAAGTCAAACCGTCGTAATTAAGATTTGACTTCGTGATTATTCACAATTTGTCAAGTCAAACTTCAAATTTAAAGTACCTGAGTTGGTAATTATGTGGGCAATAAACCTTTAAAAGGGCACCCTCTGATTCCCACTCTAACTAGGTCAATTGTCGGGTCAAAGCTAATTATAAAAAGTCAATAGAAAGCTTATTTTGGCATAAATGCATAATTAACAATGTAGAAGCCATGCAACCTATTTTATCACGAATATAACTTGGTAATTAATTTAAGAACATGTCTAAACATGTTCAACCCGACAATTTTCAGTTTAAAGCTCGGTTTGGAACCGAAAGTCGCATAAGTGGACTTTCACTTTGACTTTCAGTTCTGACCCGTTTGAGCATAGTTTAGAAATGCCTTAGAGCCTTATTAGGACCAGGTTTCATATAAGAATAACCCTCTGTGATTATACAACTTGTTTCATTTGTTATCCGATTCATATGCATGTTTCCATTAAATGCTTAAATGTTGACTATTATGCCCTTTTCACCTTAAAACGTGATTTTTGAAAAAGTAAAAGAGTAGAAAGCTTCATTACTGATTTATAGACTTGCCCTCAAAATTTGACATCAGTTTGAGGTCAAGATTAAGAGTTATGCTCATTAGCGTAAATGAAAAGCTTTTTATTAATTAAACGACGTAATTAGCATATCGCCTATCTAAACCCAATTTTTGATACCAAACTTTTTACCCACTGATGTAATATAATATTTTGGGATTTTTAGAGAATGTTATTTATTTTTAGACTGAGCATAACATAGGGTTCTAAACTTGATTCAGTAACTGTCGGTTTTGCCCTTTTGGCTTATAAAATGAGTTTTACAAATCCTTTTGACCCCAAACCTTTTGCTACTGATTTTATGCGATAAATAAAATATTTTAAGCTTTCTAGAATAATAAAAATATCAGCTCTCCTTTAAAAACCCGTAAATAGCTCAAAATCGCCTTTTTAAGCGTTTTAACGCATAGTATGTATTAAAACTATTTTAAACATATAAGGTTTGATGCCTACTGATATTTTCAGTAAGAATTTATATTTTAACAGTAAGCATAAATTTTAAACTCAGATTTCTAATTTTGACCTTTTTAACCTGTGTGAAATTACCAAAATGCCCCTTTGGTGCATAGTATGGTTATAATTAATAAATTTCAAATATATATGATACCCTACTGTTATGACCTATAAAAATAAGTATTTTTACTGATTATGTTAGACATGTAACTCAGTTTGATATTTAAACTCTTTTCTAACCTTTAAAATGACCAAAATACCCCTACGGGGCATAGTGTGAGTTTAAATTCGTTTTGGGCATAATAGAAGATATCTTACTGATGTCACAACATATTTAAGGCATATTAAGTTAGGAAACCTGTATATGACTCTTATGGTTACCCGTTACGCACTTTAAGCGTTCGGATCGGCTTATGTTACTAGTTTGCATAAATTAGCCGAAATGGGTCAAACCTTATCATTTTTTGTCTCAAAATCCAGAATGTGTTTAAGTTACCCATATTAAACAAGCATACAAGCTTGTCGGGTCAAAACCACATTCTAAACCGGTCTTCGCTTTATCATGCGTTTGAACCGTATCTTCCTTTTGAAAACTAACCGGTCTAAGTCTAGGCTTAATTAAAGACCCGTTAGGATTCTAATAGGTTATTAAAAACCTTCGTTCCAGATTAGGAGCCTAGTAAAAGCTACGTGCACTTGTTGTATTTGATTTATACTTTGCTCAGGTAAATAATCTTAACTTATTTTCCCTATACGGGCTTGGGATACGGTACTATACAAAGTACCGCTTGGTCGGGTGTGTAGTCATTTAAATTGGATTGTGATTGATGTATTTACATGACTCGTTTTAATCTATGTGATTTGGTGTATGGCCTTTGGGGGTTAAATGACCATGTCCCGGATATCTTTGGCATCATTCAAAGAAATGGCCACGACCTAAGCACGGGGTGTAGCGCACACCTGACAGTTGCATTATGTAAAAACTGGTAATCCACTTAAAGAAATCAACCTTGTGGGCATTATACCTGTGGTGTGTCAGTTAATCTTGTCCGGCCCTACAAACCGGCCCTAATGGACGACAAATAAGTAAAACTATATACAAAATTATTTTTAAATAATTGTCCCAAGTTATAAAATATATTTTTGCCTAAGTGCATTCAAATCAAATTTCAAACTCTTTTCAAAATGAGTCAGTTAAGTTGTATTTACCAGTGTAAACTGACGTATTTTCCAAAAAAGGCTAAGTGCAGGTACTATACGAAATAGGCTGGCTACTCCAGGCATCAATAATCAAGTCTCGCAAGCTCTAGATGCCTTTAAAGTATGTTGAATAAAGTTTCCTTTTTATTTGATCCGCCTGTGGATCTGTTTCAACTATTTTGTGATACTTAATATTACAATTTATTCGGTTGAAATGAATCTATTTTTTGCTTCCGCTGTGCATTTATATTTGTGTTGTTTGACTATGATGATATCAACTACGTCACGATACTCCCCACCGGGCCCACCGGTAATACGTGGAAATATCGGGGTGTGACAGGTTGGTATCAGAGCCAACACTGAGTGAATTAAACACTAGCCTTTTGTGTTTAATCTCAGTTACACAGTTGCACGTTTCTCGATTCTCGAGTCTAGACAAAGAACTTAGGACTAATCCTAATTCGCTTTATTTTGTCCTTCATTTGTTTCCTTGTTATTTTCTGTTTAGCCCCTGCATGGGCAAGTCATTTCAGTTAGAAGTCCCGTTTAGGGCAACCATGTACTTGTTTAAATTTTAATGGAACGGTTAGATTTAAAATAACATTCCTATTATAAGATCTACCATTATAATAAAATGGCAAAATCTAAAAAGGATAAGACCTAGCCATGTGTCACCTTAAGACAATGCCAAGATGGTAGTTCCACAATTAGATTCAGATCCATGTTAACATCTCAATTTAGGATTGTTCTACGTTAAATATTAAAAAGAATCTTAAAGGTAAAACCTAGCCTAAATGTCGTTGCAGACATGGCCAAGATGGTAAAACCTATTCAAAAGATTCAAATCCTTGTTAACATCTGAAGACATGTTAACATTAGTGGCAAAAATGTGATTCGATAAAATCGCATAAGCCATCCGTAAATTGGATTGCTCCAATTTTCCTTATTAAAATAATCATCCCTTAAAGATGAAGTGCCTATGGGCTATAATTAACGTCCTTTGAGACTAAAGACAGTGGTAGCCTACAACTCCCTGTCAAGAAACTCATTCAGAAGCCCACAGCAAGCCACCCTCTAAGAAAGATGATGATCAACATTCATCTAATCAACACAGTGTTCCATCCAAGAGGATAGTGTTCGATAATGAACCGCGTACCAAGTCCTGTACCTATAAGTACTTTGTGTCCTGCAAACCCCGGGATTTCACTGGGGAGAAAGGGGAAATTGATTGTATGAACTGGTTAGATGAAATGGACACAGTTGTTGATATCAGCGGTTGTGCTGAAAGGGATATAGTGAAGTATGTATCCCAATCATTCAAGGGAGAGGCACTAGCATGGTAGAAGTCTCTCATTCAAGCTGCTGGAAAGATCCCACTCTACAATCTGACACGAGATCAGTTTGTTTCTCTCATCAAGGAGAGTTACTGCCCTCAGTATGAGGTTGAAAGGAATGAGTCAGATTTCTTGTCATTGTTGATGAAGAATTTAGATTGTCAAGCTTACCTCACCAGTTTCAATACCATATCTAGACTGGTTCCATATCTGGTAACCCCGAAACCCAAAAGGATTACTCGCTTCATTGGGGGTTTAGCCCCAGAAATCAAAGCCAGTGTTAAGGATTCAAGACCTGCTACTTTAGATCAGCAACTGATCTATCTCTGTCTCTTACCTTGGATGCGGTCAGGCTAAGATCTCTCAAGAATTCTGAAGAAGGTAAGAGAAAGAGTGAGGATGATAACTCATTAGGGTCGGAGAAGAAGCACAAGGGAAACACTGATTCCAAGAAGTTTGGGTCTGGAAAGAGTAGTCAACGAACAGAGGAGAAGCCAAAGTGCACGACTTGCCAAAAACGCCACTTTGGAAAATGCAGGCTTGAGACCAAGTCTCAGTCAGGACCACCTTCATGTGGGTTATGCAAGTCTAAGGAGCATAAAACAGTAGACTGCAAGAAGATTAAGGATGCTACGTGTTACAATTGCAATGAAAAAGGGCACATTAAGACCAACTGCCCTAAATACGCTAAAAAGCCTGAGGAAGCCAAGAAGACCAATGCAAGGGTCTTCCGGATGGATGCAAAGGAAGCCGTTCAGGACGACAATGTGATCACAGGTACCTTCCTCATAGATGATGTTTATGCAAGGGTGTTATTTGATTCAGGCGCTGATAAATCATTCATAGATAATAAGTTTTGTGAATTGTTGAAATTACCTGTTAAAACCCTAAGTGTGAAATATGAGGTGGAATTAGCCGATGGTACCTTAGAAACCGCCTCAACCGTGTTAGATGGATGTTTCATATCCATTAGGAACCACTCTTTTCCATTGTCCTTACTTCCTTTAAAACTAGCCGGTTTTGATATAGTTATAGGCATGGACTGGTTATCGCATAACCAAGCCCAGATCATCTGCAATAAGAAGCAAGTGGTGATCAAGACTCCGTCTGGTGAGCCACTTACCATTCAGGGAGATACCCAGTATGGACTGCCTGAGCAAGTGGCTATGCTCAAGGCATCTAGATGCTTGAAGAAGGGTTGTGTCATTTATATGGCACAGGTAACTATCGATGAGCAGAAACCCAATATTGAAGATATTCCCGTCATTTCTGAATACCCTGAAGTTTTCCCTGAAGAACTACCTGGTTTACCACCAGATAGGCAAGTAGAATTCAGAATTGACATCATCCCTGGAGCAGCGCCTGTTGCGAGAGCGCCTTATAGGTTGGCACCAACAGAAATGAAGGAGTTGAGGACACAACTAGATGATTTGCTAGCCAAAGGTTTTATTAGACCTAGTTCGTCTCCTTGGGGAGCGCCAATCCTATTTATCAAAAAGAAGGATGGATCGATGTGCTTATGCATCGATTACCGTGAGCTTAATAAGGTCACTATCAAGAATAGGTATCCTTTGCCCAGGATCGACGATCTGTTCGATCAATTACAAGGGGTAAGCTACTTTTCTATGATCGATTTGAGGTCAGGCTATCATCAACTGAAGGTTAAAGATGAAGATGTACACAAGACTGCATTTAGGACTCGCTATGGTCATTACGAGTTGCTAGTGATGCCTTTTGGGCTCACTAATGCACCTGCCGCATTCATGGATCTCATGAATCACGTCTGCAAGCCCTATCTAGATAAATTCGTCATCGTCTTCACCGATGACATCCTCATTTACTCGAAGAGTCAAGCTGACCATGAGAAGCATCTCCGTTGCATTCTTAAGCTGCTTCAACAGGAAAAGCTCTATGCCAAATTTTCAAAGTGTGAATTCTGGCTTCGTGAAGTCCAATTCCTTGGACATGTTGTTAGTGAGCATGGTATCCAAGTGGATCCCGCTAAGATTGAAGCTATTATGAACTGGCAAGAGCCGAAGACGCCTACGGAAATTCGCAGCTTCCTAAGACTGGCAGGATACTACAGGCGATTTATTGAAAACTTCTCAAGAATTGCAGCACCCCTGACTCTACTCACTCGAAAGAATAGCAAGTTTGACTGGGGGGCTAAGCAGCAAGAATCTTTCGATATTCTAAAGTAGAAGTTGAGCAACGCTCCAGTATTGACATTGCCTGATGGAATTTAAGAGTTTGTGGTATATTGTGATGCATCACACACCGGTATGGGATGTGTGCTTATGCAGAAAGGCAAGGTCATTGCCTATGCTTCACGTCAGTTGAAGGTGCACGAGAAGAATTACACCACCCATGACTTGGAGCTGGGTGTCGTGGTATTCGCACTAAAACTGTGGAGGCATTACTTGTATGGAACCAAGTGTGTGATCTATTCTGATCACAAGAGCCTTCAACATTTGTTTAATCAGAAGGACTTAAACATGAGGCAATGACGGTGGATGAAAACTTTGAATGATTATGACTGTGAGATAAGATACCATCCTGGCAAGGCGAATGTAGTCACCGATGCCTTAAGTAGAAAGGAAAGAGTGAAGCCTATAAGAATCAATGCCAAGAGCACTGAATTGAAGAATAGTTTGAATGAAAGGTTGTTAGCTGCACAGAAGGAAGCTGTATTAGAAGCTAACTATCCTGATGAAAAGCTAGGAGTAACTAAGAACAGTTATCCTATGGCAAGGACGGAATACTGAGATTAAATGGACGAATATGGGTTCCAGTGTATGGAGGACTTTGGGATTTCATCCTCCAGGAAGCCCATAGTTCTAAATATTTCGTTCATCCTGGAGCTGATAAGATGTACCAGGATCTGAAGGCAAATTATTGGTGGATAGGCTTGAAGAAGTCTATAGCTACCTATGTAGCCAAATGTTTGACGTGCACGCAAGTCAAAGCTGAACACCAGAAGCCGTCAGGTTTGCTACAACAGCCTGAACTTCCCACCTGGAAGTGGGAAATGGTGACAATGGATTTTATCACTAAGTTGCCAAAGACCAAGAAAGGAAATGATACTATATGGGTCATAGTTGATAGACTGACTAAGTCAGCACATTTCCTACCCATTAAGGAGACTCATAGCTCCGACATACTAGTCCAATTGTACGTAGATAAGATTGTATCTCTGCATCGCGTACCAGTGACTATTATCTCGGACAGAGATACTAGATACACATCTCATTTTTGGAAAAGTTTCCAACAATCTTTGGGCACACGCTTAAATTTTAGTACGGCTTATCATCCTCAGACGGACGGACAGAGTGAGCGTACCATTCAAACTTTGGATGACATGCTTCGTGCATGTGTGATTGACTTAGGTGGTAGTTGGGATAACCACCTGCCATTGATAGAGTTCTCCTATTACAATAGCTACCATACAAGCATTCAGGCTGCGCCTTTTAAGGCATTATATGGTAGGAAATACCGAACGCCTATTTGTTGGGCAGAAGTAGGAGAAGCTCAGTTATCAGGACCTGATATAGTCATTGAAACGACAGACAAGATTGTCCAGATTCGTGACCGCCTGAAAGCTGCCAGGGATAGGCAGAAGAGTTATGCTGATAAAAGGCGAAAACCTCTAAAGTTTGAGGTTTGCGATAAGGTTTTGCTAAAAGTATCACCCTAGAAGGGAGTGATGCGATTTGGTAAGAAAGGTAAGTTAAGCCCAAGGTATATAGGACCATTCGAGATCATCGAATGTGTAGGAACAGTGGCTTATAAATTAAACTTACCTGAAGAGCTCAGTGGTATTCACAATGCATTTCACATCTGCAACCTAAAGAAATGTCTAGCTGATGCATCACTAGTCATACCACATACGGATGTGCATATAGATGAGAGCTTGAAATTTGTGGAAAGACCTTTGTCGATCGAGGATCGACAGGTTAAGAAGCTTCGAAGGAAGCATGTGCCTATTGTCAAGGTTAAATGGGATGCCCGCAGAGGTCCCGAGTACACGTGGGAGGTGGAGTCCACAATGAAAGAAAAATACCCTCATTTATTTTAGTAAATCTCGAGGTTGAGATTTCTTTTAAGGGGGTGAGGATGTAAACCCTTGAAATTATGTCCAATAATGTATCGACACGTGTCATGAGCTTTAAACGTGTAAAAGATTACTTATGAAGGACTAAAGTTGACAAACAGGGAATCTAGGTGTGTAAAAGGGTTTAAAGTGTCAACAATGGATAAATATATCTTTCAATAACCCTTCATGATGTTTATACCCTTAAACGAATAAATCATGGATCATACGAAGCTAATTGTGAAAGAAAGTGAGAGATTACAAACTACAGGGGTTAAATGTGTCAACATGTTTAAAGTATACCTCTGAGTGACCTTTTAGCAAACCTGAAGCTTTGTAACGATTAATTATGCTCACTAGAATAAGTGATAAAAATTTCACAAGGTTTCGATAAAGTATGAGAAAGTTATGACAATATTCGTATACGAGGGGTTAAAAGCGTCAACGTCGAAATTTAAGGCTTTACGGGTGAACACAAAGTTAACCAAGGACTTAACAAAGTTTGGTTAAGTCCTAAGGTCCTTAGAAATCAAGTTAGAAGGTTAAAAGGGCAATTTTAGAGCTTAAAACCACTATATAAAGGACCAGGGGCCAAATTGTAAATAGCTGAAATTTGTGTAACCTGACCCCGGCACCATACCGGCCGCGTAAGGATCCTATGGATCCTTACGCGGGCCGCCTGAGCATGCCAGCATCAAAAAAACCTGCAGATGCCTATTTCAGCAAGTTTAACCGACTTAGGGAGCTTGTTTTTGATACTAGGGGCTTGTTTGATGGTTTAGAAGGGCCTAGGGACACTTGGGATGATCAGGAATCATCCCATAGACTTATTTGTCATGATCTTGGTGCACCAAATTCACTATATAAGAAACCCAAAGTTGCATCATTTTGATCATTCACTTGAAAACTTTACAACTTCACTTCTGGAGGATTTTGGAGCTCAAGCACCCTTCCTAGGAGTCTCTAGTCCTACTTAGGACCTTTGTAAGTGTCCTTAACTTTCTTTAATTCAGTTTTGCTTAGTTAATTAGCTTAAAGTCAAACCGTCGTAATTAAGATTTGACTTCGTGATTATTCACAATTTGTCCAGTCAAATTTCAAATTGAAAGTACCTATGAGTTGGTAATTATGTGGGCAATAAACCCTTAAAAGGGCACCCTCTGATTCCAACTCTAACTAGGTCAATTATCGGGTCAAAGGTAATTATAAAAAGTCAACAGAAAGCTTATTTTGGCATAAATGCATAATTAACAATGTAGAAGCCATGCAACCTATTTTATCACTAATATAACTTGGTAATTAATGTAAGAACATGTCTAAACATGTTCAACCCGACAATTTTCAGTTTAAAGCTCGGTTTGGAACCGAAAGTCGCATAAGTGGACTTTCACTTTGACTTTCAGTTCTGACCCGTTTGAGCATAGTTTAGAAATGCCTTAGAGCCTTATTAGGACCATGTTTCATATAAGTATAACCCTCTGTGATTATACAACTTGGTTCATTAGTTATCTGATTCATATGCATGTTTCCATTAAATGCTTAAATGTTGACTATTATGCCCTTTTCACCTTAAAACGTGATATTTGAAAAAGTAAAAGAGTAGAAACCTTCATTACTGATTTATAGACTTGCCCTCAAAAGTTGACATCAGTTTGAGGTCTAGATTAAGAGTTATGCTCATTAGCGTAAATGAAAAGCTTTTTATTAATTAAACGACCTAATTAGCATATAGCCTATCTAAACCCAATTTTTGATACCAAAATTTTTACCCACTGATGTAATATAATATTTTGGGATTTTTAAAGATTCTTATTTATTTTTAGGCTAAGCATAACATAGAGTTCTAAGCTTGATTCGGTAACTGCCGGTTTTGCCCTTTTGGCTTATAAAATGAGTTTTATAAATCCTTTTGACCCCAAACCTTTTGCTACTGATTTTATACGATAAATAAAATATTTTAAGCTTTCTGGAATAATAATATCAGCTTTCCTTTAAAAACCCGAAAATAGCTCAAAATCGCCTTTTTTAAGCGTTTTAACGCATAGTATGTATTAAAACTATTTTAAACATATAAGGTTTGATGCCTACTGATATTTTCAGTAAAATTTTATATTTTAACAATAAGCATAAATTTTTGTTGGTGCACTACATCTGCTGATTACGTCTTGTATCGAGTCATTGTCTTAGAACGTTAGATCTGGGCTCGAAATACGAGAAATAGTGAAATGTATAGGTCTTAGATGATTGGACCGCTTTTAGAGTCAAAATTAGATAGGTGGATCGCTCTTTTGGTCATGAAGTGGACTGGACCGCTCGAGTGGCAACTTGGTGAACCGCTCGTATGACATGGTGCTTGGACCGCTCTTAGGACATGTTGTCTGGGCCGCTCCAAGGTCATGGGCCGCTTATTGGGCCTGTCCAATAAGCGGTCCCAGCGCTCTATAAATAGCCCAAAAGGCGATCTCAGTTAAAAACGTTGGATAGAAATCGTGCCGAGGTTTTGCCGGTGCGAGATTTGAACTGTAAACGTTTGAAATCAATAAACAAGTAGTTAAAAGTGATTTGCCTGTTGTTTCTACCTTAGTTTCTTGTTATTCCGCACCTGAAACCAAGGAGAAAGCCTCTGAACAACTCGTTTGGGTCAGCACACGATCCTACAATTGGTATCAGAGCTCAGGAGGAGGTTCTCTGCAGAAATTAGCTGGTTTTCATCACTTTTTCTTACTTCTACACCTTCTTTTTCTGATTCGGGAAGATTTCACGGTCGGAATTCGTTCAAAATCTCAGGGATTGTGCGCAATAGTACCTTGACAAACCCTAGAAAGTTTCAAATCAAAACTCAAAGTCTAAGTGGATCAAAATTGGATTTGAATGAGGACCGCTTGTTCGAACATAGCCTGAACCGCTCGACCGAACAGCTCTGGACCGCTTATTCGGACAGGTGGGAACCGCTTATCCGGACGAATCAGGAACCGCTCATTCGGTCGGTTGGATCGCTCATCCGGACAACTTCTTGAATCGCTTATTTGGACCAATTTCTGAACCGCTTATTCGGATTGATTTGGATCGCTTTTTCAGACAAATTCTTTGAACCGCTTATTCGAACATCGGTTGGATCGCGTATTCAGACATTTGGTTGGATCGCTTATTTCATAGATTATTGGATCGTATATTCCGTCACACCTGGTTCGCTTATTCGTCACAGTGTTTGAAAAACGTGTTATCGAATCATGGATTTCAATATCGTTAACAGGACTCAAGAAACACTTGATAGAATAAAAATATTAAAGAATGAATTTGATTCATTTTCAGGTTTTCCAGGAGAAAGCACAAGAAGTATCATTAAGAGATATATCCATCTTGTTAGTTCAATGTCTGATTTAGATATTACAAAAGCACCAGAAGAGTGGGTTGAAAAATTTATCAGTGCTTTACCGAAAGAAGAATGGGAAGATTATGTCCTGAACTTGAAAAGTTCTAGAGAATTTTCTCAACTGACAATTACTCCACTCATTAAAAGGATTGAAGAACAGATGGTGATCAAGGATGAGAAAAGGAAAGAAAAAGTTGTAAAAGTCAAAGCATCTGTGAAGAATGAATCGTCAAGGTCTGCATCAGTATGCTCAAATTGTCACAACTTCAAGACAGTCAATGACAAACTTGTGAAGGATGCATAAAGTTTAGCATTGGAGATCAAGAAGTTGAACAATAAGAAGAAAGCTGATGAAAAACAGATTCTAGACTTACAGGGTATTTGTGAGAAGTTGAAAGTCGAAAATGGCAAACTGTTGGGTAGTGTGAACAGTTTGACACTAGAGACCAAAGGTTTGAAAGAAAATGAAAAGGTTTTTGAAAGCAAACAGAAATCATCTGAAAATGAAGATTTCTGGATAAAATTGGAGAACAAAAATCTTAAAGCTAATGAAGTGAAACTTCAAGAACAGATAAATGTTTTGGAAAATGAAAAATCGGTTCTTAAAAATTTGAAAAATGATAATGAAAATTCAATCAAGTCTCATCTTGAAAGAATATCTAAGCTTGAAGACGAAGCTAAGAGTTCAAGGATCAAGATTGATGAACTTGAAAAGAAATTGATCAGTTTTGCGACTAAATCTGACAAGTTGAATATTCCTTGTCCAAAACCGATCAATTCAGTTCCAATAAGTGACGATGTCACAAACTTTGACAATGTCAAAGTTGAAGATTGTGATGAGAAATCTGATGATGAAAATACAAAAATTGAAAAACAAAAATCGTTTTTAAATTTGAAAGAAAAATTTCAGAAAACTGTTTTGCAATCGACCGAAAAAGGTGAATGTTCTAAGCAAAAGCCTTTGAGGAAGAAAGCAGAACAGAAACAAAAAGATAATAAAAGTTCATCGGATCGATCATCCAATCAAAAACAAAATTTACAAAAAATAAAAAATGAAAACTCAAAAAATGTTGGTAATAAGTGGTGCAGGTCAGACCACAGTGCTAAAACGTCAAATCCATCAAAGTTGAGGAAGGAATATCACCAGGCCAAACAGTGTTACGACTTGAGTGTTTGGTACAACGGTGATAACTGGTACGATAACAGAATGTGTTACAGCTGCGGCTATCATGGACACATTGCTGTTAATTGCCAGTACTGGAGATATGAGACCAGGAGGTGCTATAACTGCAATATCAAAGGTCACATTGCCCGAGATTGCCCGAGGAGATCAATGGGAAGATCAAGGGTTATGTCTCAGAAAGTGGCAAGAATTCCAGTCAAGGTCAAGCCCGAAGAACTAAAAGTTCGAGAACCAAAAGTTCAACAACCGAAAGTTCTAGAGACGAAAGTTAAACTTTCTCAGGGGCAGAAAGACCGACTGAGGAAGAAGAGAAAGAAAGCGAGAGAATATCTCGAGAAGATTTTGTCCTCAGGTTCACAGGATAAACAGAATAAAAGTTCTGATGAATCGACTCCTTCAGTTGCAAAAACAAGCAAGACGAATTCATCAGATACAAATCTGAGGACAGAACAGAGAGAGAAGAAGAAAGAAAAGGTCGGCGATGAATCTGACAGATCAAAGTCGGACAAGCCACCTTCAGGCAATGATTCTGGTATGGTAAAACCAGAGGAGCCATTGGTTAAGGTAAAAGTTGAGAATTCTAGTTTAGCAATGGATGATGCAAATTTTCCACCATTGTTGAGCAAGAATTCAAAAGGTACTTGATTTTCTACAGGTGGTTTATGGTAAACTGGAAATGATAAATCTTTAAAAGGTTTGAAGAAAACAAGATGATGAGATAACCCCGAATCTACAAATGGTTGGAACACAAACTAATTTTTCTGGAAAAATCATTTTGATTGAAACAAACTTAAGTGTTTTGAAATCATTATGGGAAAATAGTTTGTTGTGAGGGGGAGTTCTGATTGTTTTTGCAGGAGAATGGTGAATTGAGGTAATTCACATAATGTTGTCAAGTTTCTTGTATAGTTTGTTTTCAATTTTTCTTCAGAAAATCAAAATTGAAACATATTTTGATTTTAGGGGGAGTAATAAAATTTTGAAAAATTTAAAAAATTGAAAAAATGAAAATGAGTTCTGTTGCAAAAAGAGGAGATGATAGTACATCGGTGGACTATCACAGCATGCTAGAGATTTGTAAAGACAAAATTGTTTTTAAACAAGTCTTACTAATGATGTGTCAGTAGGCTTCACACAGTTAGTAAATTGTATTCGAGATATAAACATAAAATCAAACTTACTTATTTTGTGGGGAACACTACTTGGATATATAGGTAACCCCTGAAATCTCGTTTGAAAGGTTTCTTATTCTGGAATACTAGGTTCTTGTACTCAATTGATGTCTGGGGTATTATTCCGGGACTTCTGCTGAACGGTAGTTCTGACCTAGTCCCTGGCTAATACTTTCTTCATATGCTTGAAACATAGCATAAAGCCCTCAGCTGATTAGACAATAAAATTGATGATCAGTTGTTGTAGCTGAAAAGATCCTCTAAAGGGGACCCACTGCTAAGTCGAAGCTGATATCTCTCTGCTGAACGGAAGTTCTGACCTGAGATCCCTCAGTTCTCGCATTTTTCCCCTAATTTATATACAGATATCATTTGTAGTTATACTTACCTGTAGATCAGAATATTGGGATCTGGATACGGGAGTATATTCAAGAGGTGGGACACTCAAATAAGTTTAAGTTCTAAAACATTAAATACGTATCTTGAATCAATTGAAAATTTGTGTAGAGGTTTAAGTGGACAACAATACTGACAATCAGAAGTAAATTTGTTTTTAACATTTGCTGATTAATCAAGATCAACGGTGTTGGTGATATGTCTAAAAAACCGATATGATCCTCTTGCACAATCTCTCAAAAATAGTGTTCATTTCTGTATTTCTCTAAATTCAAAAATCCAAAAATATTGTATTTTTGTTTGATATTTGAAAATTACAAAAAGATTTTCGACAACAGAGTGTGAAGAACTGATATTTGACATTTCAAGTGCTAAACATGTTGAACTTGTGGTTTGAGAGAAAGTGTAAAACTGTGAAGATTTGAAATGCAAATTTGGTTCATTAACTTGATGAATAAGTTGAATGGTAACCTACAGTTTGATCTTCATAATTTTGTTATATGATTTGCTGATTCATTAAGTTGAATTGCAAATTGTATTAGTTTGTAATAGTATGGTTGAGTTTTGCAGGTTTCTGATCCTGTTGCTACGAATAGCCAGGAGACACATCAGAACCAGAGGAGAGCTTAAACAGAGAAAGCCAGGAGTTGATTTCAATGGTGATAACGATTTCCAGACAGAGATCTCAGCATTATGTTAGGGGGAGTCTGATGAAAGTTAGAGCCAGAGAATGATCCAGGCATATGATTCCAGGAAGGAATTCCTGAAGAAGATATTATTCCAGGCTGAGTTCCTGAAGAATGACAAAGAGAGAGAGAAGCCCGAAGACTGATCAAGACTGAAGAACTGAAGACAGCATTGTTGTGACGCGATAGTCGACTCCATCAACATCTGAGGGGGAGTCTGTTGGTGCACTACATCTGCTGATTACGTCTTGTATCGAGTCATTGTCTTAGAACGTTAGATCTGGGCTCGAAATACGAGAAATAGTGAAATGTATAGGTCTTAGATGATTGGACCGCTTTTAGAGTCAAAATTAGATAGGTGGATCGCTCTTTTGGTCATGAAGTGGACTGGACCGCTCGAGTGGCAACTTGGTGAACCGCTCGTATGACATGGTGCTTGGACCGCTCTTAGGACATGTTGTCTGGGCCGCTCCAAGGTCATGGGCCGCTTATTGGGCCTGTCCAATAAGCGGTCCCAGCGCTCTATAAATAGCCCAAAAGGCGATCTCAGTTAAAAACGTTGGATAGAAATCGTGCCGAGGTTTTGCCGGTGCGAGATTTGAACTGTAAACGTTTGAAATCAATAAACAAGTAGTTAAAAGTGATTTGCCTGCTGTTTCTACCTTAGTTTCTTGTTATTCCGCACCTGAAACCAAGGAGAAAGCCTCTGAACAACTCGTTTGGGTCAGCACACGATCCTACAATTTTAAACTCAGATTTCTAATTTTGACCTTTTTAGCCTATGTGAAATTACCAAAATGCCCCTTCGGTGCATAGTATGGTTATAATTAATAAATTTCAAATATATACGATACCCTACTGTTATGACCTATAAAAATAAGTATTTTTACTGATTATATCAGACTTGTAACTCAGTTTGATATTTAAACTTTTTTCTAACCTTTAAAATGACCAAAATGCCCCTACGGGGCATAGTCTGAGTTTAAATTCGTTTTGGGCATAATAGAAGATATCTTACTGATGTCACAACATATTTAAGGCATATTAACTTAGGAAACCTGTATATGACTCTTATGGTTACCTGTTATGCACTTTTCGCGTTCGGATTGGCTTATGTGACTAGTTTGCATAAATTAGCCGAAACGAGTCAAACCTTATCATTTTTGTCTCAAAATCCAGAATGTGTTTAAGTTACCCATATTAAACAAGCATACAAGCTTGTCGGGTCAAAACCACATTCTAAACCGGTCTTCGCTTTATCATGCGTTTGAACCGTATCTTCCTTTTGAAAACTAACCGGTCTAAGTCTAGGCTTAATTTAAGACCCGTTAGGATTCTAATAGGTTATTAAAAACCTTCGTTCCAGATTAGGAGCCCAGTAAAAGCTACGTGCACTTGCTGTATTTGATTTATACTTTGCTCAGGTAAATACTCTTAACTTATTTTCCCTATACGGGCTTGGGATACGGTACTATAAAAATACGGCTTGGTCGGGTGTGTAGTCATTTAAGTCGGATTGTGATTGATGTATTTACATGACTCGTTTTAATCTGTATTATTTGGTGTATGGCCTTTGGGGGTTAAATGACCATGTCCCGGATATCCTTGGCATCATTCAAAGAAATGGCCACGACCTAAGCACGGGGTGTAGGCGTACACCTGACAGTTGCATTATGTAAAAACTGGTAATCCACTTAAAGGAATCAACCTTGTGGGCATTATACCTGTGGCGTGTCAGTTAATCTTGTCCGGCCCTACAAACCGGCCCTAATGGACGACAAATAAGTAAAACTGTATACAAGATTATTTTTAAATAATTGTCCCAAGTTATAAAAGATATTTTTGCCTAAGTGCATTCAAATCAAATTTCAAACTCTTTTCAAAATGAGTCAGTTAAGTTGTATTTACCAGTGTAAACTGATGTATTTTCCAAAAAAGGCTAAGTGCAGGTACTATACGAAATAGGCTGGCTACTCCAGGCATCAATAATCAAGTCTCGCAAGCTCTAGATGCCTTTAAAGTCTGTTGAACAAAGTTTCCTTTTTATTTGATCCGCCTATGGATCTGTTTCAACTATTTTGTGATACTTAATATTACAATTTATTCCATTGAAATGAATCTATCTTTTGCTTCCGCTGTGCATTTATATTTGGGTTGTTTGACTATGATGATATCAACTACGTCACGATAATCCCCACCGGGCCAACCGGTAATACGTGGAAATATCGGGGTGTGACAGTGTCACGGCCCTCGGCCCCGGTTTGACCCGGTCCAGAGCCGTGGGGCAGGAAATCCCGTGGTATTTAATTTAGGTGACAGCGGAAGTCTTTAATACAGGATCTTTTAATACTAAAATGCCCGTTTACTTTATTACATAATTTAGGGATAAACCCTGTTAATTTACATTAACATGATTTCACTGGGAAATCTTTATTTCTCAAAACATGTTTCTTTTATTCATTTATATTGAGCCACTTCTCTAAGCTTGTAGTGCTTCACGGCACTTTTCTTGGATCACAACAGATCACCTGAAACATGTTTGAAAAAAGGTTTTGTCAGCGGGGAAATACTGAGTGAATCATTCAGTTTACTGAAAACGACACCTTTGTTATAATTTACAGTATTAAGAGCGATTACAGTGTTTCCATATCAACCAACTACCCACAGTATTTGTCACTCGACCGGATCTGTGACTGTGGTTATATCACTGTTGGGTCCGTTCACCTAAAAGTGACGTATATCACTATTTAGGTCCGACTACCTAATAGTGTATATCATAATTTAGGCACGCTCACCTAAAATGATAAAAACAGTAGTAATGTGCACGATACCCCACATACCGGCTGTAATTTGGTGATTACAAAGACTTAATCCCTGTAATTATAACTTTGGAAAATAATTTGGAGTATTGCAAAACAGTTGATAAAAAGAGAATGACTCACATTGCAGATTTAACGAGCAGTGTATAAGCCTACTAATTAGCCTTGTTTAACCTAATTTAAATAACAATGCACACAAACTGGGTTAGTAACTAATACAGCATTTACGACAATTCACGAGATTAAACCCTCAAACCGATTGACAAAGTGCGATACTTAAACATCCAGCAGATTCACAACGAATGACAGAGTATAGCCCGAGTTCGGGCAGCACTCAAACATCCTGTTGAAAATCACGACGAATGACAAAGTATAAACCCAATTTGAGCAGCACTTAAACATTCGTTGGATAGTTTCAATCGATCGGACGTTGAATCGTAATAGCGATCGAGTTATTACCTTGTTTACCGCAGCATCGTTTAGTGATTCATGTGTGTTTGTAGTAATTAGACTATATCTCAGCGTATATTTGTAATTTGATCATCGAACGAACAACAGAATGCAAGTGCCAGGCCCCTCTATTTATACCCAAAATTGGCGCCTCCCGCTAGTCGCGGAAGAATCCGTGGCACGTGTCGCGTGTCGCCTGGGGTGTCAAATTTGGGTAGGGTAGGTTAGTCACTGGTATAGGCCTGGTGAGTTGTTATTCGAACGAATCTTAATTTTGACAACAAATTCGGAAGATAATTATTAATTAGGGTTTAACCCCCTTGCGTTTTAGGGGCCCTGATCCTGATTCCGATTGTTCTGAAAATTTTAGGGTTAATGCAGAATTACTTGGGTTTCTCAAATAAGGTTTCCTTATTAGACAATTAAGATAATAAGTATTAATTTTAGTGAGAGTTGTTACATCCTCCCCACCTTAAGAAAAATCTCGTCCTCGAGATTTACTGGAATAGGTGAGGATATTTCCGCTTCATTTCTGATTCCAGCTCCCAAGTGTATTCCGGTCCTCTTTTTTGAATCCCATTTGACTTTGACTAGCACTAGTCATTTGTGCTTAAGAAACTTGATCTTTCTATCTTCTATCTGCAGTGGTTTCTCTACAAATTTTAACTTTTCATTTACCTCTACATCTTGAAGAGGTACTACCAGGATTCGTCTGAGAGATTTTTCTTGAGGTTGAATACATGAAATACATCATGTACTCCAGCTAATTCTTCTGGTAGTTGTAAACGATAAGCAACTGGTCCTATTCGTTGCATTACTGGAAATGGTCCTACATACCTTGGACTCAGCTTTCCTTTCTTACCAAATCGTACTACTCCTTTCCAAGGAGAGACTTTCAAAAGTACTTTGTCTCCGACTTGAAACTCTAGTGGCTTGCGGCGATTGTCTGCATAGCTTTTCTGGCGATCTCTAGCAGTCTTCAGTCTTTCTTTGATTTGAGTTATCTTGTTAGTGGTTTCTTGCACAATTTCAGGACCTGATAATTGACTTTCTCCTATTTCTGCCCAACAAACTGGAGTTCTGCACTTGCGTCCATACAGTGCTTCGAATGGGGCAGCTTCGATGCTTGAGTGATAACTATTGTTATAGGAGAATTCAATTAAGGGTAAGTGGTTATCCCAATTACCACCAAAATCTATCACACATGCTCAGAGCATGTCTTCCAGGGTTTGTATCGTCCTTTCACTTTGTCCGTCTGTTTGAGGATGATATGCGGTACTTAAATTTAGTCGAGTTCCCATTGCTTCCTGAAAACTAGTCCATAAATGGGAAGTGAAACGACTATCCCTATCCGATACAATGGAGAGCGGAACTCCATGTAAGGATACTACTTCGTCTACGTACAACTTGGCTAACCTTTCCATGCTAAAGGTCTCCTTCATGGGTAGAAAATGGGCTGATTTGGTTAATCGATCCACAATTACCCAAATCACATCATTACCCTTCCTGGTTTTGGGTAACTTAGTAACAAAATCCATGGTTATGAGTTCCCATTTCCATACTGGCATTTCTAATTGTTGTAGTAGTTCTGAAGGTTTCTGGTGTTCGGCTTTAACTTGTGTACAAGTAAGACACTTAGATACATATTCAGCTATATCCTTTTTCATTCCTATCCACCAAAAATTGTTTCTTAAATCTTGGTACATCTTATTGTTTCCTGGATGCATGGTATACCTAGATTTATGAGCTTCCTCTAGAATCTTATTTCTTAATTCTCCCTGCTTAGGTACCCAAATTCTTTTCTTGTGGAATTTCCAAATTCCATCATTTCCTTGTTCTAGTTCCTTTATACATCCTTTCATTCCTTCAGCATCGTCCTCGATTGCTGTTTCCTGAACTTTCTTCAATTGTTCCATTAAATCTAATTGTAGATTTAATCTAAGCATACGAACTCGTCGTTGCTTCTCATGATACTTACGACTTAAGGCATCTGCAACTACGTTCGCCTTTCCTTTGTGATATTGAATATCACAGTCGTAATCACTTAGGATTTCCATCCATCTTCTTTGCCTCATGTTCAATTCTTTTTGCCCAAATATATACCTTAAACTTTTATGATCTGTATAAACAGTAAACTTACTTCCATACAGATAATGTCTCCAAATCTTAAGGGCAAAAATTATAGCTCCTAATTCTAAATCATGAGTCGTATAATTTTCCTCGTGTTTCTTTAACTGCATGGAGGCATACGCAATTACCCTCTTGCGTTGCATCAACACAAATCCAAATCCTAATTTTGAAGCATCACAATATACTTCAAAATCTTCAGTTCCTTCTGGCAAAGCTAAAATTGGAGCATTTGTCAATCTTTGTTTTAATATCTTAAAAGCTTCTTCTTGTCTAGGTCCCCATTCAAACTTAACTACTTTACAGGTTAGCTTAGTCAAGGGTACAACTATCTTAGAAAAATCCTTAATAAATCGTCTGTAGTATCCAGCTAAGCCTAGAAAACTTCTAACTTCCAAAGCTGATTGCGGGACCTTCCATTTGGTGATTGCTTCTATTTTAGAAGGATCTACGTGAATACCTTCATGATTTACCATAAATTGCACTTCTTGCAGCCAGAATTCACACTTTGAGAATTTGGCGTAAAGCTTTTCCTTTCTTAACAAAGTTAAGAGTGCATGCAGGTGCTCACAATGTTCTTCTTGACTTTTGGAATAAATAAGTATATCGTCAATGAAGACAATTACGAATTTATCCAAGTATGGTTTACAAATCCGATTCATCATGTCCATGAATGCTGCAGGAGCATTTGTTAGTCTGAAGGGCATGAGTGTAAACTCATAATGGCCATACCTAGTTCTGAAAGCAGTTTTAGGTATGTCTTCCTCTTGTACTTTCAACTGATGATATCCGGAGCGTAAGTCTATCTTAGAAAAATACCTAGCTCCCTGGAGTTGATAAAAAAGATCATCAATCCTAGGTAATGGGTATCGATTCTTAATTGTAACCTTATTCAGTTCCATGTAATCGATACACATTCTCATTGATCCATCTTTCTTTTTCACAAATAACACTGGTGCTTCCCAAGGGGTTGAACTAGGTTGTATAAATCCTTTGCTTAGTAATTCATCTAACTGCTTTTTCAATTCTAGCATTTCAGTGGGTGCTAGCCGATAAGGTACCTTGGCTATTGGTGTAGTTCCAGGAATTAGATGAATTCTGAATTCTACCTCCCTATCGGGTGGTAATCCTGGTAGTTCTTCTGGGAATACATCAGGATATTCTGAGACTACAGGGATGTCCTGAAGTTCCTTACTTTAGTGTTAATGATTACGGAAATCATATATACTACTTCTTGTTTTCTTGAATAACTAGCCAACTTCATTACTGAAATGAATTTCAATGGTTTTCGTGGCTTATCTCCTGTAATTAAAATTACCTCTCCTGTAGGGGTACGAATTTCTACGGAATTTTTATCACATAAAATTCTTGCATGGTTGGCTACTAACCAATCCATTCCTAATACCACATCAAACCCAACTAACTTCATAGGTAACATATTTGCAGAAAATTTATGTCCTAATAATTCTATCTTTCCTTCTTGCAAAACCTTATCTGTGTTAACATAATGACCATCTGCCATTTCGACTGTAAAAATCTGCTTAAGGGTGGTTAAGGGTAAATTAAGAGCTTGGCAGAATGAAGTATTGATAAAACTTTGGTTTGCACCAGAGTCAAATAATACTTTTGCATATATACCTTATGCACTAGGAACGTACCAGCTATCACATCGGGAATGAGTTCTGCTTCTTGAGTAGTCAACTGGAATGCTCGTACATTCTTCTTGATAGTTCCGTTGGTCGGTTTGGCTTTGTTGTCTGCTGGTTTAACTAGCTTAGGGCATTTTGTTTGAAAATGTCCAGTTTCTCCACAGTTGTAGCAGATTATTTTTTTCCTTCTACATTCTTCTTCCCGATGTCCTATAGCTTTGCAAAAGTTGCAGGTCCCATTGCACCTTCCAAAGTGTTTCTTCCTACAATTTCTGCAAAAAGGAGGATTTGAGGATTGCCCCGTTCCTCTTTTCTTAGTATTACCCATACGAAATCCTTGGGTAATCTTTTGAGCCAACTCCTTCTTTCGATCTTCTTCTCTTGTGCGCACCAGTTCATTAGTTAGGGTATTAGCTAATTCCACAGCGTCGTCAATGGTGCGTGGTCTCGCAGCTTTAAGGATGTTACGGATCTCTCCAATTAATCCCCAAATATAACGGGAAATAAGCACCGGTTCTGGCAAAGCCAGGGTTGGTACCACTCTCGCATATTCGAAGAATGTCGAAGTATATCCCTGACAGTCTACACCCACCATGCGATGGCTCAGAAACTTATTTGCCATTTGTACTTTTTCATACTCGGGACAAAATTTTTTTTCCATTAATTGCTTAAATTCTTCCCAATTCATGGCATAGGCCACATTTCTTCCTTTGGCTTGAAGTACCGTATTCCACCATTCTAGCGCTCCTTCCTTGAAAAGATGCAAAGCATACATGACCATATCTTCTTCAGCACATTTACTTATCATAAGTACTGCTTCAGTTTTCTCCAACCAATGCAGTGTCGCAGTCGCCCCTTCATTGCCTGCAAATTCAGCTGGTTTACAAGCAAGAAATTCTTTGTAAGTGCAACCAGGTGTTGCAGCTTTCATTTTCTTAGGGAGTGGGGCCTGCCGTGGATCATCATGATTGCCGCCTCCGTTTACGCTATTACTGAAGTTATCTTCTTGAGTACGTTTACTAGGAATGATTTATTGAGGTTCAGCAGGTTTCTGAGCAGCAGCCAGGATTGCTGGAATAGCATTGGCTATCCCTTGAGCAACGATATTCTCGATGTCTTGCCTAGTCATAAATTGATTTTCCTGATTTTGCTCAGATTGATTCATTTCATTATCTGGTTCACTACCAACGTTTTCCATCTGGTAGTTATTATTGGTATAAATTATTAGTATCGAATAATCAATAATTAAACATAATAAAATGATTGCACATAACCACACAACTTTTACAACACGTATAGCCAAAATTGTCGATTTCTCAACTTCCATTTTTATAGATTATATTAGGCATCCGTACACACTGTTTATCTTACAACGTTTTATTCCTGAGCTATTTTACAAAGTTATATTTTGTTACTACTGTTATTATACAAACATAACCTCCCAATCCCACTATTCTTTTGTCAACTGGCAGTTTAGTAGCGACGTTCCCTCTCGTCGTATTTCCAGGAGATTTGTTCTCCTATTTCCCGGATCCTATTCCCCGTACCTATCAGTTCTTCGCCAAACTGAAAGAGTTCGGCTAAGTTTTCGTTACTCATTGGTGGGTTCGGGATAGGTTCTGGGTCGAACAGAGGGAAAAAGTCATAAGGATTATTGAGAAGGTTTTGAAACTCCCAGTCGTTAGTTCACCACTCATCCATTTCTCCTAAAGGTCGGGTGTGGATTAGAGGGTCTGGAATAGCTGGTTCCAAATTGAATGGAAGTTGTGTTTCAGCAGGATAAGGTAAAGATTGTTGGTGATAGGTCTAATAACATCACAGCTTGCCAGTAGATGATCTAATTCCTCCTGGAATGTAAATTCTTCAGTTTGTTTGGAACTTTCTGTGACACCTGTGTCACCGCGACCATCAAACAAAAACCAAGCCGATGAGATATTGTATTTCATACTTGGGATCTTGTATAAATATGTGTATCTTTTGCACATATCAATTCTTGTTCAATTTCAAACTTTATGTCGCTTTCTGGAGAATTATACGCAAACTGGTGCGTAAACGTGCTCAGTTTAAATGCGACAAATACTCTGAAACATCAACATATACTTAACATACCTTAAATAACCTTCACATAACTTAGAAATAAGTTTTGAAGGCTTTGGTATGGCAAAAACAAGTTAATTCGCTTACATGGACTAAACTTGACAAACTGCGAAAGTATGCCAATTTGAACTGTAACGAACTTTCCGGAACATGTCCATAAGTTAAACATACCCTAAATATCCTTTACATAGCTTAGAAATAGGCTTTGAGGGGTTTGGTATGCTAAAATAAACTTTTGGATCATTCAGGGGCTAAAAGCGTCAAAAAGTGCACAAGTTTGCACTTTCGCGCATAACTTACGTTCTGAATACATCCAGACATCCAAAAATTTATGTAAGCACTAAAATAATTTATTTTAGTGTTTGGCATGAGAAAAATCCATTCGTCACGTCATTTGGATCGTTTTTCGCGCTTATGCGCATTCCGTCGTAATTAACCGAACATCGCATTCGTAAGGCCAAACGAACCAACACCCGACATATTTTCGAGCATGTTTCATGTCCACAATGTTTAGGCATCATTTTAGGGCCTTAAAGTTGGCTTTACGGGCCTTGGAAGTGTCGGAAATGGCTTAAACATGCAACAGGGACCAAAATTGCCATTTCTGAAAAATTGTGCAGATCAGGCATGCCCAGGCGGCCCGCCTGAGTTTGGTGCATATCCTGACGCGGGCCGCGTGGCCCCTACAGATGCAGAAACATGTTTTTTGGCTGAACTTGGCCTTTCAAACACTCCAAAGGGCAATGCCCTTTCACAATCTGTAGAGTTACGGTCAATTTGAGCCACCACAACTTTGCGACAAGTGTACGCATAAGATCGTGGCACGATATTCAAGAAACGATCCTAACGGCTTTACTTTTCCTATAAATACCCCCCCTTTTGGTTAAAATCTCACAAAATCTGATCTAAAGCTCTAAGTTGAGGCCATTGCTTCATACCTGAGCTCCTGGATTGAGATTAGCTTTCGGGGACCCTTCGTAAGTGTTCTTTCGTTCTTTATTCGCTTTTCGAGTCCGAAAGTCAACGTTTTGTTTGACTTTCTGCATTGACCAGCCTATGGTCAACACGAAGTTCATTGGAACTTCATAACATGAGCGTGATCACGATGGTTATAGTCCATGCCGACTATACCTACTGATTACCACGTTATCTAGGCTCAGTGACGAGTCGTAGTTTTGGCCAAAATGCGCATTCTTGCATATTTTGTAACCAAACTACTCGTGAGCATCAAAACTGTTTGTTTTGATGCCAAACCTGTTTTCTAAACTTAGTTAAGCATGTTCTAACATGCTTAGCTCGTCACTTTTAGTATAGTGCTTATATAGGGTCGTAAGGTAAGCGATCTAAACCATCGCTTATACTTTCGAACCCGACCCATTTGGTCGATCATTAGGATCCGACCAAACACATTAGGTGACCACAGCTGTAACCTTCCGAGGTTATACCTTGTGGTCACGATGTTAGGCATTCCAAACGCGTTATACGCGAACGACGCGTTAAGGTAGCATAAGCTACCTAAACGGGTCGTAATGGGTCGCAAGCACTTAGGTTAGGTTTCATTTTAGTATGTAGGCTTTGTTAGACCATATTACACGAGTCTCCATACTCGTTTTGTTTACGAACCCGCATACTATCCGATCCTCCCGATTTTGGTCCGGTATATTAACATAGCTACCTATTAGGTGCCGTTTGATATTCCGTGATCTCTAGCATTATTTGGTTACTACACAAGAACTACAAAGCAATCTCAGGTGAGTACATTGAACCCCTCTTTTACTGTTTTCCAAACGGTTTTGGGGTGAAACACATGTGCCTACTTGTACTTTCATGCTTTCCTGTTTTCACATCATATACTTGCTATGTTCATTAGTACATATATAGTACATGATTTCATTGTGTTTATGCTATGTATGTCCATTGTGTGCATACTTAGTACAATCGATTTACAATACATTTCATGCCATGTACGCCCATTGTGTGCATACTTAGTACATCACTCTACAATACATTTCATGCTATGTACGCCCATTGTGTGCATACTTAGTACATCACTCTACAATACATTTCATGCTATGTACGCCCATTGTGTGCATACTTAGTATATCACTTTACAATACATTTCATGCTACGTACGCCCATTGTGTGCATACCTAGTACATTGTTTCACATTGCTTTTCTGTTGCATATGCTCATCCAGCATATGAACACATTATACTACATTTTGAACCGTTGTAACCATTTGACTATGTGAACCATCTTAACCCTTTGATTACATGAACCGTTCGTAACCTTTGAACCGTGTGAACCAGTTGTATCTGTGGACATGATTTACATTTGACAATAGACATTTGACTATACATAAATATTTCTACAATTGTTAAACATTACATCTTGATAGTTTGGTCTGAGCAAGTGATCTAAGTAACGAGGCATGTGTAATATGATACAAGCATGGTGGATACGCCGCTGGTACTTCCTATATATAAGTGTTTGTATGGTATTACATATCGTAGCGTTATTTGAATCATTTCAATTTGAGACATATGACATTTTATACAAATAACACACTTTTCACGAGACATTGTTTTACAAACAACTTATCTTATACAAACTCATTTTACATGGTTATCCGTTTAACCATACAGTGTTCTTTTATTTATACATATCATCTGATCTTATCGTTTTTCAAATGATTTACAAGACAAAGCAAATTACAAGGTTCATGACTAAACATTTTCTCAAACATAAGTCATGAATTCCGTTTTCACAAAACCAATGTATCTCACAGGCATTTTTATGCTGACGTACCTATTTTCACATGTGTTTTCAGGAGATGATGCATAGGACTTATCAAGACATACTTAGGCGGGCCTGTGCCTTAGTGACTTAAAACGAGACAAGAACTAGTTAAATTATGTTATGTCCTCTTTGGTTCTTGTATAAAACAATGTAAACTTTCATGTTTGATTAATAAAACGAAACTTCAATTGCCATGGATTTGAAACAATTGATTCTGTTACAACACTCCCCGACGTTTCCGCCACGTTTTGTATGTTCTACGTGGTCGGGGTGTGACACTTTCCCCGACTTCTATTCCCGTTTGCCTAACATTTTCCCTGATTTCTATCCATGCTGGCCTAGAACCCTCTCCAATCTCGATCCCTTTTCCTTTATCCATTGGATTTTCTATTTTAGGAAGTTTCCTAGTTGTTGGTTTTCCCCTGCGCACTTTCCTCCATTCATTTATATTGAGCCACTTCTCTAAGCTTGTAGTGCTTCACGGCACTTTTCTTGGATCACAACAGATCACCTGAAACATGTTTGAAAAAGGTTTTGTCAGCGGGGAAATACTGAGTAAATCATTCAGTTTACTGAAAACGACACCTTTGTTATAATTTAAAGTATTAAGAGTGATTACAGTGTTTCCATATCAACCAACTACCCACAGTATTTGTCACTCGGCCGGATCTGTGACTGTGGTTATATCATTGTTGGGTCCGTTCACCTAAAAGTGACGTATATCACTATTTAGGTCCGACTACCTAATAGTGTATATCATAATTTAGGCACGCTCACCTAAAATGATAAAAACAGTAGTAATGTGCACAATACCCCACATACCGGCTGTAATTTGGTGATTACAAAGACTTAATCCCTATAATTATAACTTTGGAAAATAATTTGGAGTATTGCAAAACAGTTGATAAAAAGAGAATGACTCACATTGCAGATTTAACGAGCAGTGTATATGCCTACTAATTAGCCTTGTTTAACCTAATTTAAATAACAATGCACACAAACTGGGTTAGTAACTAATACAACATTTACGACAATTCACGAGATTAAACCCTCACAACGATTGACAAAGTGCGATACTTAAACATCCAGCGGATTCACAACGAATGACAGAGTATAGCCCGAGTTCGGGCAGCACTCAAACATCCTGTCGAAAATCACGACGAATGACAAAGTATAAACCCAATTTGAGCAGCACTTAAACATTCGTTGGATAGTTTCAATCGATCGGACGTTGAATCGTAATAGCGATCGAGTTATTACCTTGTTTATCGCACCAGCGTTTAGTGATTCGTGTGTGTTTGTAGTAATTAGACTATATCTCAACGTATATGTCACACCCCCAAAATCCCACCTGCGGAGTACTACCGCTTGGAGGCGTGACTGACCAGGATCCAGCCACCAATCATACTGAACAAGCATGTAAGTAATTATAAAAGTTTAACCAATACGATTGGTGTTCCAAAACAAATAAGTTTAAGTTGCAAGCGGAAGCATAAGTTTAAAGTTATAACATAGTCTTGTAGCAATCCCTGTCCCACAACGATCTTCCTCCATGCAAGCTCCCACTGAGTACCTATAGTCCTGCAAAGCATGTAGTAACGAGTCAACAAACTAGTTGAGTGAGTTCACGGGTGGGCGTTCGTTTTAGTTGTTTCGAAAACAGTTTACTTTATCTGGCATCCTGCCGTGGGGGTTACCCCATAGTTTTTAAAAGACGTGACCAGTTCATTCCCAGTTACTCCGGCACTCCAGCCGTGGGGGCTACCCCATGTAGTTATCAGGCATTTCGGCCGTGGGGGCTACCCCATGTAGTTATCAGGCATTTCGGCCGTGGGGGCTACCCCATGTGTATACTAGACTCGTTACCGTATCGATTGCTGACTGTAGTCATGTTTATGTGCCCTGAAAACATCAATGTCTATCATCATTGACGTGCCACAGATCCATTAGTTCACGCCCGTCCTCTGCGGCACGGTGTGAGGCTTGTCAGACCTAAATAGCGCTATCTAACTAATGACCCGCTCGCCATTGGCCCGGCGATTAGTCGATACAAAAAGGAGGGACTTCGTGATAGAGTTTTAGTCTAGTACGTTTATCCGTCCATCCGGACGAGGAATTTCATTCCTGAACCACTGACGTCCTACCCAAGGTAGACGAGGAACCCACGTTCCTTAACCCCGTTCCCAACCCAGGGAATCCCATGCTTTGTAAAGGGTGTGAACTCACCTCGGTTTGCTCGGCAGTTAGTCACAGAAAGTCAATCAAGTCGCAAGTAGTCAATAACGTCCTAACACGGTTATTACGTATAATCAGATTCGAACCAAGTAGTGCACAAATGTTCAACACGTTTGGCAAGCACGTTTAGCAGTAACAGTTAACAGTCAACAGTAGCACATACGGTTCACAAGTTCAGCCCAACTACTTAGGCCCAAACACGTAAAAGCAGTTAACACAGAAGCCCATCAGTCTGGCCCATTAACTAAGGCCCAAAGTGTGGTCTCGAGTCGCAACCGGACTCGCAAGCATGGTCTCGAGTCATGCTGTGTGTTGATCATGGATGGTTGCGAGTCGCAACCGGTGTCGCAACCGTAGTCTCGGTTCATCATGCTAAGGTCTCGAGTCGCAACCGGACTCGTAACCTGTGGTTTCGGCTTGTCCTGATATGGTTGCGAGTCGCAACCGCGTGGTCTCGAGTCATCACGCTGTGGTTGCGAGTCGCAACTGGGTGATTGCGAGTCGGTATGCTGTCATTATCAAGTTCACGTGTTGATGCAGATGTAGTCAGCCAAATAGTACAATGTAATCAGGCCCTAAATCCGGAAATAACCAATAGAATTCCACTAACATATTTCCTAATCAGGTTACTAGTCAAAGATGGATCAAAATCACAAGGGTTTTCACATTCTTAACTATCATTCAAAGTGTTCTTCACATATTCAAACATATATTCAACAAGTTCATGACATATTAACCACTTATTCACCCAAAATCATGAACAACTATCAAGATATAATTTTTCTAGCATGCATCCTACTTGACAAACATATTCATTAGCCGATTTTCATAGTATAAACACCCAAACTTTTCGGATCTAATCCAAGTGCAACCAATATCATCATTCACCCTTCTTGTCATACCATGAACCCATTTTCAACATCAAATATGTATAGTTCAACTCATAACAAGAAACATTCATGAACCGATTTCTTTTTCAAAACATTATGTATAACTCAACAACTTAACATATTGTCACATAATCTCATCATACAAACATAATATGAACATTTTAACACTAAGCATTCAACAATAACCAACAAGAAATACTAACCGGTTGGTGATGTGTGTGTGTGTGCCGATCCGAAGTTCCAAGCCCGAGAGTTCTTGTGCTAACCGATTAGATCCGAGAGTCTTGGAGGTGTGTTTGTGTGCTAGAGTTCTAGTGGGAGAGAAGATGGAAGTGTGTGTGTGTTCTAATGTTCAACAAATGGTAACAAATAACTAAGGTGTGGTATATATAGTCAAGTTCCAAGAGTGTGCACCCTTAGTGGGTTTCGAGTGGGGGTTACGGCCCAAATGGCCCAACCGGCCAAAGGCCCAAACCGGCCTAATGGTTGCGGTTCACTCGAGACCACATGGTCTCGAGTCGGGTCCTTGTTGTTTCGTGTCGGGTTCTCGGTTCACATATAACACGTACACAAATATATACAATACACACATAACAAAGCACTTATCACATAAAAGGTTCACGTTATCATTAAGTTTAACCGGGCAGCTAGTCACATAACGTACAAGCAAGTTACAACGAAAGGTTCTAGATTTCGAGTTGTCACATCATCCCCAAGTTGAAAGAAATTTCGTCCCGAAATTTGACGGCACTCACTGAGGAAGCTAGTCAAGTTGTAAGGTTTTCCCGGTTTTCCTGGGGTGTCACATCCACCCCCCGTTGATCTGGAATTTCGTCCCGAAATTCCGTAGCTTCAGCCTCAGTAGCGTTTGTACTGTTCTCAAACAGTTGGGGATACTTTTGTTTCATCCGATCTTCGCGCTCCCAGGTGAACTCTGGGCCGCGACGTGAGTTCCAACGAACTCGAACAAGAGGTATTCTAGTGCTCTTGAGGACCTTAACATCCCGGTCCGTGATCTCGACAGGTTCTTCGACGAATTTCAACTGTTCGTCGATCGTAAGTTCCTTCAGAGGAACTACGTGCGTCTCATCTGACAGACACTTCTTCAGATTTGACACATGGAAAACGTTGTGAACTGCCCCGAGTTCTGCTGGTAATTTCAGTCTGTAGGCCACCTTGCCTATTTTCTCAAGGATTTCGAAAGGTCCAACGTACCGTGGGTTGAGTTTGCCTCGTTTACCAAAACGAACCACACCCTTCCAGGGTGAAACTTTGAGTAATACCCGCTCCCCAACCTGGAGCTCAAGTGGTTTCCTGCCCTTATCGGCGTATGCCTTCTGACGGTCACGAGCGGCCGCCATGCGTTGTCGTATTTGAGCAATCCGCTCAGTAGTGTCTACCACATGTTCTGGACCAGTGATCTGACTATCCCCCACCTCTGCCCAACAGAGGGGTGACCGGCATTTACGTCCGTACAATGCCTCAAACGGAGCAGCTTTAATGCTGGTGTGGTAGCTGTTATTATACGAAAATTCCACGAGTGGCAGATGTCTTTCCCAGCTGTTGCCAAAGTCGATTACACAAGCGCGAAGCATGTCTTCTAAGGTCTGGATAGTGCGTTCGGACTGCCCGTCCGTCTGTGGGTGATATGCTGTGCTCATATCAAGACGTGAGCCAAAAGACTTGTGCATTGCCTGCCACAGTTCCGAAGTAAAACGTGCATCTCGATCAGAGATAATAGAGGTGGGCACCCCGTGCCTCGAAACAACTTCCTTGAGGTATATTTCCGCCAGAGTGGAGAACTTATCCGTTTCCTTGATTGCCAAAAAGTGTGCGGATTTTGTGAGTCGATCCACGATCACCCAGATAGTATCGTTTCCGCGCTGTGATCTAGGTAGGCCAGTAACGAAATCCATGGAAATTTGCTCCCATTTCCATTGTGGTATCTCTGGTTACTGAAGTAGGCCTGAAGGTTTCTGATATTCCGTCTTTACTCGCGCACACGTCAAACACTTACTGACATAAGTTGCTACGTGGGCCTTCATGCTAGGCCACCAATACGTGGTTTTAATATCGTGGTACATCTTGTCCGAACCAGGGTGTACCGAGTAGCGAGATTTGTGCGCTTCATCCATCACAAGTTCTCGTAAGTCGCCATAGAGTGGGACCCAAATGCGTCCTGTTACATAATAAGCACCGTCTTCCTTCTGTTCTAAGCGTTGCCTTGACCCGCGTAGAGCTTCTGCTCTAACGTTTTCTGGTTTCAGTGCTTCTATCTGAGCAGCTCGTATTTGCGAAGGTAGACTAGAATGGATCGTGAGTTGTAAAGCTCTTACACGCTTAGGCGTAGTGTCCTTTCGACTGAGGGCGTCCGCCACTACATTGGCCTTGCCCGGGTGGTACCTGATAGAGCACTCGTAATCATTCAGCAGCTCGACCCATCGTCGCTGCCGCATATTCAGTTCCTTCTGCTTGAATATGTGTTCTAGACTTCTGTGGTCGGTGTAGATGGCGCACTTAGTTCCGTATAGGTAATGCCGCCATAGTTTAAGTGCGAAAACAACAGCTCCCAGCTCTAAATCATGTGTCGTGTAGTTCTTCTCGTGAACTTTAAGTTGTCGTGAGGCGTAGGCTATGACTTTATCTCGTTGCATCAATACACAACCAAGACCTTGAATTGATGCATCACAGTAAACCACAAAATCTTCTGTGCCCTCTGGCAGTGAAAGGATAGGTGCACTGCAAAGTCTATCCTTTAGATGCTGAAAAGCTAGCTCTTGTGCATTTCCCCAATGATAAACAACGCCTTTCTGCGTTAGTAAGGTGAGAGGCTGCGCGATCTTAGAAAAATCCTTAATGAATCTCCTGTAGTAACCTGCCAATCCCAAAAATTGGCGAATTTCCTTTGGTGTGCGAGGCGCAGGCCAGTTCTTAATAGAGTCCACTTTGGATGGATCAACGTGAATCCCATCCTTGTTCACCACATGCCCTAGGAAATGGACTTCACGAAGCCAGAAGTCGCACTTCGAGAACTTTGCGTAAAGCTGTTCCTTCCGGAGGAGTTCCAAAATAAGTCGTAGATGCTGATCATGCTCTTCTTTACTCTTAGAATAGATCAGGATGTCGTCGATAAAGACTATGACAAACTTGTCCAGATACGGTTTGCACACTCGATTCATCAAATCCATAAAAACTGCCGGTGCGTTCGTCAGCCCAAACGGCATGACCAAAAACTCATAGTGCCCATATCGAGTCCTAAAAGCCGTCTTAGAGACATCCTCTTCCCGAACTCTCAGCTGGTGATATCCCGATCTCAGATCGATCTTTGAATAGTAGCTCGACCCCTGCAACTGGTCGAACAAGTCGTCAATACGCGGTAGAGGATAACGATTCTTCACTGTCACCTTGTTGAGTTCGCGATAGTCGATACACATTCTGAAGGTACCATCCTTCTTTTTCACAAATAACACTGGAGCTCCCCAAGGCGATGAGCTAGGACGAATAAAACCTTTATCTAAGAGTTCTTGTAGTTGCGTGGAGAGTTCTTCCAACTCTGATGGCGCTAAACGATAAGGTGCACGGGCTACAGGCGCGGCTCCAGGAGCTAGATCAATCTGAAACTCGACTTGGCGATGGGGCGGAAGACCAGGTAATTCCTCAGGGAATACCTCAGGATAGTCGCGTACAACGGGAAAATCTTCTAGCTTCTTCTCCTTCTCTGTGGTATCAGTAACTAGAGCCAAAATCGCAGTGTGGCCCTTGCGTAAGCATTTCTGGGCCTTAAGAAGAGAGATGATGTTCTCAACAGCACTTCTCTTGTCGCCACGAATCATGAGAGGTTCACTACCTAAACCAGGAATACGAACGATCTTCTCGTTACAAAGAATCTCTGCCCGGTGTTGGGATAACCAATCCATCCCAATGACAACGTCGAAACTACCCAAGACAATAGGAATAAGATCAATAGAGAAGGTCTGGTTAGCGAGAATAAGCTGACAACCCTTGACTACGTGTGAGGCTTCCAAACTCTTACCATTAGCTAGCTCTACGGTGTGCTTGTCGCTCAGGGGTGTAGGAATACGCTTAAGCATCTTACTAACTTCTAGTGACACATAGCTAGTATCGGCACCCGAATCAAATAAGACTGTAACATAAAAGTCGTCGAGAAGGAACTTACCCGTCACCACGTTGGGATCATTCCTTGCTTCACCTTGACCAATCAAGAACACTCGTCCCCTAGCACCATTGTTGTTGTTCCCATTGTTACCATTCCCCTGATTGTTGTTGTTGTTCTGGTTCAGTTGGGGACAATCTTTCTTGAAGTGGCCTTCAGCTCCACACTGAAAGCACCCTTTGTTGTTACCCTGCTGCTGTCGCTGGTTCTGCTGAGGTTGCTGACGATTCTGATTGGCAGGATATGCGCTCCTGCAATCCTTTGCAACATGACCAGGCTTGTTGCACCGATGACAGTTGCCCCTGGTGCATGGCCCACTGTGGTGTAGGCTGCAGCGATTGCACTTGGGATGATTCCCCTTGTATCCACCATGACTTTGACCACTAGATGACTGCTGACCGGGGCTCTTGTGATCATCCGTCTTTCTCTGTTGAGGCTGGGTTTGCACTGTAGTTGAACCCCTGCTTGAAGTTCCATCCCATTTTCGTTTATCCCCACTAGAAGCACCAGAAGTAGTTGCAGCGCCTATACGCTTCGGTAACTTGTTCTGCTCCACCGCTTGGTCAGTGAGACGGTGAGCCAACTGTACAACCTGCTGGATAGTAGTCAACCTCGCTGAAGTCACATGACTTTGGATCTCTGGCACCAAGCCCTTGAGATAGAGTTCAATTCGCTTGTAGGGAGGATCCACCATAGTAGGACACAACAAGGCAAGCTCATGCGATCTCTTAGTGTATGCCTCAATCTCTGACCCTGACATCTTAAGATTGTAGAACTCATCTTCCAGTTTGTGAATGTCGTCACGACTGCAGTATTCCTCCCTGATCATTTCCTTGAAAGTTTCCCATGGGGTGGCGTTGGCAGCAACCAACCCTAACATCTGCACTTGAGCGTTCCACCACGTGAGAGCCAAACCCTCGAGAGTACCAGTAGCATACTTTACCCTGCGCGCTTCAGGGCATTCACACATTTCGAACACAGACTCCAGTTTCTCAAACCAGTGTAGGAGACCTACTGCTCCTTCAGTGCCGCTGAAAGTTGTGGGTCGACAGCCCATAAAGGTCTTAAAAGTGCACACCGGTGCCTGACCTAAGGTAGGTGAAAGAAAAGACAGAGTTTAACACAAAGGTTGGTTCACGAGAGTAGGATCCAAATGATCCTAGAACAATTTCGGACTGCAGGATATACCTCCTGCGTGTGCAGCTGCGAGCGCTGCGGCAACTCGCTCGTTGATCAAAGCCGTCAACTGGGCTTGTGTCATGTTAACGCGTCCAGACATGGTTCTTCTTAACAAGAGTAATACGTGTGAGAGAGGTTCGCGAAAGTACGATAGTAAGACAGAGTAAGCACGCACGTGTTCAAACAACAGTAGTTATACTAATCAATCATACCATGAGCAATGTACTACGCAACTAACAAGTAGGCAATATACATACATCATATTACCTAGAACGTCGAGCCTTGCATGAGGAGCGAAGTGTCGTTGTGGACCGTTGAGCACTGTTCCGGTTATAGTCTGGTTTTAACTAAAACGTTTCTCCTTTATTAAAACCAAGTTCACTATAACCAATGGCTCTGATACCAATCTGTCACACCCCCAAAATCCCACCTGCGGAGTACTACCGCTTGGAGGCGTGACTGACCAGGATCCAGCCACCAATCATACTGAACAAGCATGTAAGTAATTATAAAAGTTTAACCAATACGATTGGTGTTCCAAAACAAATAAGTTTAAGTTGCAAGCGGAAGCATAAGTTTAAAGTTATAACATAGTCTTGTAGCAATCCCTGTCCCACAACGATCTTCCTCCATGCAAGCTCCCACTGAGTACCTATAGTCCTGCAAAGCATGTAGTAACGAGTCAACAAACTAGTTGAGTGAGTTCACGGGTGGGCGTTCGTTTTAGTTGTTTCGAAAACAGTTTACTTTATCTGGCATCCTGCCGTGGGGGTTACCCCATAGTTTTTAAAAGACGTGACCAGTTCATTCCCAGTTACTCCGGCACTCCAGCCGTGGGGGCTACCCCATGTAGTTATCAGGCATTTCGGCCGTGGGGGCTACCCCATGTAGTTATCAGGCATTTCGGCCGTGGGGGCTACCCCATGTGTATACTAGACTCGTTACCGTATCGATTGCTGACTGTAGTCATGTTTATGTGCCCTGAAAACATCAATGTCTATCATCATTGACGTGCCACAGATCCATTAGTTCACGCCCGTCCTCTGCGGCACGGTGTGAGGCTTGTCAGACCTAAATAGCGCTATCTAACTAATGACCCGCTCGCCATTGGCCCGGCGATTAGTCGATACAAAAAGGAGGGACTTCGTGATAGAGTTTTAGTCTAGTACGTTTATCCGTCCATCCGGACGAGGAATTTCATTCCTGAACCACTGACGTCCTACCCAAGGTAGACGAGGAACCCACGTTCCTTAACCCCGTTCCCAACCCAGGGAATCCCATGCTTTGTAAAGGGTGTGAACTCACCTCGGTTTGCTCGGCAGTTAGTCACAGAAAGTCAATCAAGTCGCAAGTAGTCAATAACGTCCTAACACGGTTATTACGTATAATCAGATTCGAACCAAGTAGTGCACAAATGTTCAACACGTTTGGCAAGCACGTTTAGCAGTAACAGTTAACAGTCAACAGTAGCACATACGGTTCACAAGTTCAGCCCAACTACTTAGGCCCAAACACGTAAAAGCAGTTAACACAGAAGCCCATCAGTCTGGCCCATTAACTAAGGCCCAAAGTGTGGTCTCGAGTCGCAACCGGACTCGCAAGCATGGTCTCGAGTCATGCTGTGTGTTGATCATGGATGGTTGCGAGTCGCAACCGGTGTCGCAACCGTAGTCTCGGTTCATCATGCTAAGGTCTCGAGTCGCAACCGGACTCGTAACCTGTGGTTTCGGCTTGTCCTGATATGGTTGCGAGTCGCAACCGCGTGGTCTCGAGTCATCACGCTGTGGTTGCGAGTCGCAACTGGGTGATTGCGAGTCGGTATGCTGTCATTATCAAGTTCACGTGTTGATGCAGATGTAGTCAGCCAAATAGTACAATGTAATCAGGCCCTAAATCCGGAAATAACCAATAGAATTCCACTAACATATTTCCTAATCAGGTTACTAGTCAAAGATGGATCAAAATCACAAGGGTTTTCACATTCTTAACTATCATTCAAAGTGTTCTTCACATATTCAAACATATATTCAACAAGTTCATGACATATTAACCACTTATTCACCCAAAATCATGAACAACTATCAAGATATAATTTTTCTAGCATGCATCCTACTTGACAAACATATTCATTAGCCGATTTTCATAGTATAAACACCCAAACTTTTCGGATCTAATCCAAGTGCAACCAATATCATCATTCACCCTTCTTGTCATACCATGAACCCATTTTCAACATCAAATATGTATAGTTCAACTCATAACAAGAAACATTCATGAACCGATTTCTTTTTCAAAACATTATGTATAACTCAACAACTTAACATATTGTCACATAATCTCATCATACAAACATAATATGAACATTTTAACACTAAGCATTCAACAATAACCAACAAGAAATACTAACCGGTTGGTGATGTGTGTGTGTGTGCCGATCCGAAGTTCCAAGCCCGAGAGTTCTTGTGCTAACCGATTAGATCCGAGAGTCTTGGAGGTGTGTTTGTGTGCTAGAGTTCTAGTGGGAGAGAAGATGGAAGTGTGTGTGTGTTCTAATGTTCAACAAATGGTAACAAATAACTAAGGTGTGGTATATATAGTCAAGTTCCAAGAGTGTGCACCCTTAGTGGGTTTCGAGTGGGGGTTACGGCCCAAATGGCCCAACCGGCCAAAGGCCCAAACCGGCCTAATGGTTGCGGTTCACTCGAGACCACATGGTCTCGAGTCGGGTCCTTGTTGTTTCGTGTCGGGTTCTCGGTTCACATATAACACGTACACAAATATATACAATACACACATAACAAAGCACTTATCACATAAAAGGTTCACGTTATCATTAAGTTTAACCGGGCAGCTAGTCACATAACGTACAAGCAAGTTACAACGAAAGGTTCTAGATTTCGAGTTGTCACAGTATATTTGTAATTTGATCATCAAACGAACAACAGAATGCAAGTGCCAGGCCCCTCTATTTATACCCAAAATTGGCGCCTCCCGCTAGTCGCGGAAGAATCCGTGGCACGTGCCGCGTGTCACCTGGGGTGTCAAATTTTGGTAGGGTAGGTTAGTCACTGGTATAGGCCTGGTGAGTTGTTATTCGAACGAATCTCAATTTTGACAACAAATTCGAAAGATAATTATCAATTAGGGTTTAACCCCCTTGAGTTTTAGCAGCCCTGATCCTGATTCCGATTGTTCTGAAAATTTTAGGGTTAATGCAGAATTACTTGGGTTTCTCAATTAGGGTTTCCTTATTAGACAATTAACATAATAAGTATTAATTTTAGTGAGAGTTGTTACAGACAGATTGGTATCAGAGGCAACACTGAGTGAATTAAACACTAGCCTTTTATGTTTAATCTCAGTTACACAGTTGCACGTTTCTCGATTCTCGAGTCTAGACAAAGAACTTAGGACTAATCCTAATTCGCTTTATTTTGTCCTTCATTTGTTTCCTTGTTATTTTCTGTTTAGCCCCTGCATGGGCAAGTTATTTCAGTTAGAAGTCCCGTTTAGGGCAACCATGTACTTGTTTAAATTTTAATGGAACGGTTAGATTTAAAATAACATTCCTATTATAAGATCTACCATTATAATAAAATGGCAAAATCTAAAAAGGACAAGACCTAGCCATGTGTCACCTTAAGACAGGGCCAAGATGGTAGTTCCACAATTAGATTCAGATCCATGTTAACATCTCAATTTAGGATTGTTCTGCGTTAAATATTAAAAAGAATCTTAAAGGTAAAACCTAGCCTAAATGTTGTTGCAGACATGGCCAAGATGGTAAAACCTTTTTCAAAAGATTCAAATCCTTGTTAACTTCTGAAGACATGTTAACATTAGTGGCAAAAATGTGATTCGATAAAATCGCATAAGTCATCCGTAAATTGGATTGCTCCAATTTTCCTTATTAAAATAATCATCTCTTAAAGATGAAGTGCCTACGGGCTATAATTAATATCCTTTGAGACTAAAGACAATGGTAGCCTACAACTCCCTGTCAAGAAAAGGTAATGAACTTTGATTCATACCTAAATGCCTGGATTCCATAAAATCTGGGATTATAAACTAAACTTGTCTACGTGACTAGGCCTTTTTGTGCTATTATTTAATTATAATTAAGGATTATAATAAAGATACTGAACAATTATATATTTAACAAATTAACTAAAATGGTTATTAAAAACCATGGTTAATAAATCATAAAATACTGTAAAAGCTTCTAAATAAACCTTTTCAATTATTTTCTTTTATGTAGCAATTAAAGCTACATGACTAGGTCAGAAGAGGTAAACAGTCATCCGGTGGAAAACCATGAAAACATTAAGATACATGTGATCGGTGCAGAACTGCAAGCATTAATAGATGATGCTGTTACAAAAGCTATGGAGCGGCAGTATAGTGAATCTAGCGGGACTCGAAGCAGGACCCTATCCACACCGCCCTCTAAATCTGTCCCTAAAACTCACTCAGAAGCCCACAGCAAGCCACCCTCTAAGAAAGATGATGATTAGGGCTGGCAATTTTACACGATAGACGAATACACGACACGAACCTACATGACCTTAACAAGTATCGTGTATGACCTTAACAGGTATCGTGTACTAAATAGGTAGACATAAAACAACCTGTTAATTTTCGTGTCGTGTTCGTGTATAGCGTTTCGTGTTTTCGTGTCTGTTCGTGTATAGCGTTAATACATGTTAACACTTAACATCGAGTGGGCAAGGTACCTGTTTACCTGTTAGATACCCGTTAATACATGTTAGTACTTGTTAGATAGTTAGATACCCGTTAATACATGTTAATACCTGTTTACCGGTTAGATGCCCGTTAATACATGATTATTCTAGTGTTCGTTAACAGGTAATTTTTCGTGTTTTCGTGTCGTGTTCGTGTTTGTGTTTGAAAAAAAGGACACGATAAGTTACCGTGTCGTGTTCGTGTATGGGATTTCGTGTATCGTGTCTTATCGTGTACGGGTATACACGATATGCCAGCCCTAATGATGATCGACATTCATCTAATCAACACAGTGTTCCATCCAAGAGGATAGTGTTCGATAATGAACCGCGTACCAAGTCCTGTACCTATAATACTTTGTTTCCTGTAAACCCCGGGATTTCACTGGGGAGAAAGGAGCAATTGATTGTATGACCTGGTTAGATAAAATGGACACAGTTGTTGATATCAGCGGTTGTGCTGAAAGGGATATAGTGAAATGGTTTTACTTAACTTGATTAAACTGAGATTCACTCACCATTATTTCCCACTAACAAAATGTTTTTAAATGCGTTTTAGGTAACAAAATGTGAAAGCCAAATAGAAGCCAGCTGGACAGCACTGAAGGCTTGGAAAAGTGGCTATAAAGTTACCTAAAATAAAGAGATGTTTTTATTAAATAAAATAGGGTTTGTCCCTATGAAAATGTGTGTACTTAAAACTTAGGATTTTTCCCACGTGTTTAATACATTAAAAGTGTGGTATTTTACTCTGATAAAATATTTCGTAACTACGGTCCTGATGTGATTTCCGCTGCCAAAATAATAAACACCGATACCACTGAAACTGGCCGCGGCCGCCCGTTCCCTGGTAATTAGGGGACGAGGGTTGCGACACGTTGAGGGATTGAATCTGCGAGACGATTTGAGGAATAACCTTAACCATTTCCTTGGCTATGAGTGAGGCGATACTCTTACCGGCGTTTCTTCTGGCTTGACGTCACGAGTTGGAAGCGTTCGAAGAAATCTAGACAAAGATAGATTTGGAGTGAGATTCGATCATAATGATTTTGAGAATGCGATGTGATTTAGCGCGTTTAAAACTTGTTATAGTTGATATAGTAATACGTATTCACATAGGAGACACATAGGAGACATGAAATTCCTAGGTTCTCACGTATTCACATAAGTACATGTATTCGTATATTATATACATATATACATGCATACTTGTAAAAATAGCGTGAGGACGCGTTGAAGAGAGTTGTTACGGTTTAGTTTTGTTGCGGACATTCAACTCTTGTTTTAGATTGCGATGGCTGTGCGAGTTGTGCGTGTAAAAGCGGGGAAGGGGCATAGCGTTTGAGGTTTCCAGCTTTATCGCTCCCCGTTTGTAAAACTAAACCATAGATGCATAAAAAATGAAATTCACAACTTTAAAACAAATAGTGGTTTCCACTGTTAAGATCAATATATCGGTCACGTTAATCCATGTGGGAGTGGGTGTGACACTTTCTTTCCTTACATAATGTGTTGTACTTTGTGACCATGTATTGTTAGTGACGCTAGACCAAAGGTATGGCTTGCTAGATCACACCACTTTATAGAGTACGAGCATGCTACCACCTCTACCCTCATATTACATTTTATGTATTGCCTTCAAGAAATCTGTAACAATGTTCACCTAACTAATTCTTGTTGAATTTGATCAACTGTAAATGGAGACTATTGAACGCATATGTTTGGGAAAGATCATGTTGATGTGCGTAAGTGTGTATATGTTTTAGGTATATATTTTAAGCCCTTTTTACACTTTTTAGCCAAGTTTTAAATTTATAAAACACGATATTTACTAACACTAAACACACATATGGGCAAGTGCACCCATCGTGGATGTAATATAGTGTTGGTAAGATACCGAGGTCGTCCAAGGACACAAGAGCTTTTAGTACCGGTTTATCCTCAACGTCTAATCAATCAAAATGTTAGAAAAAGGTTTTTAAACTAAGAAAATAAAACTAACTAAAATGCTGAAAAATAAAATAAAAATAAAACAGATAGACAAGATGAATCACTTGGATCCAACTCGTGTGTAGTGTAACCTTTGATTATTTTTGCACTTTTGCACTTGTTTAAGAGATTATCTTAGTTATTGTAGTAGGCCCCTCTTTTGAAGGCGACTTTACTCTCAACCCAGTAGTTTGAGTCAGCAAGGATACAATCCAAAAGGGTCGGATTATTGAAAGATAATTAATTAAGTTATTAATGCATAATGTGGTAGGCCCCTCTTTTGAAGGCGACGTTACCCTCGGCTAAGTAGTCTGAGTCAGCAAGGATACAGTCCTAAGTAGCCGAGTTAAAGTTTTAATAGTAGTTTAACTTATGACGGGGTCAAAGAGTTTGGACCCCCGCCATCCAATACCTTTGGATATTGAAGGAGGTCCTACTAAATTTAACCCAGGTCCTTTGCAGGATCTATACACTGAACAATGGCAAGACTCTTACCAAACCGTTCCCTTAACCCCCGACCAGGTAGCCAACATACCTCCATATAGACCGTGGAGATATGAATTGTGAAAATCTTTTATTTTATATAGACAGTAAAATAATGCCAAGACACCACGGACAAACGATAAGGAAGAATCACCTTCAACATAAGAAACTAGTAATTAAAGTCATTAATACAAAACCAATTAAAAAGTGCAAAAGATTAAAAATAAAAAGTATTACACTAAACACTTGTCTTCATCAAGTGATGTAAGAGACTTAGGCAAACATGGCCTTTGATTGTCAAGAACTCTTACGATCAATCTTGGATCCCGAGACGACTCACACACTCTATGATGGACAATGGATGATGGCGGTGGATGATGGTGTTGTGATGGTGGTGGGTGGTGGGTGAAGTGTGAGAGAGGTGGTGTGCCAAGGGGTGAGTTGCAAGAGCTCCAAACACTCCTATTTATAGGCTGAACAGAAGCTTGGGCACGGCCCCGTGTCCGCTGGGCACGACTCCGTGTCCATCTGACTCTCTCTCTCTCTCTTCATTAATTGCAATTCGCAATTTCAATAAATGCGCCTACAGGAAGTTGAACACGCCCCCGTGTCCACTGGGCACGGACCCATGGTGGGCAACAGAAGCTTCTATGAGTTTGTCTTTTCTGCTGACACTTGGGCACGGCCCCGTGCTCACTGAGCACGGGGCGTGTTCAGTCTTCTGTCTTCTTTGTTTTGCTTGGGAAGATGCTATCGGGAGGTCGGGCATGCCACTTTTGTTCCTTTTCTTTTATTTATGTTAGATTTAGCTGTCTTTTTGCTTCTTTTGTTCATTTGAGCTCATTTAATCCTGAAAATACCAAAGGAAGACAAAAACACACTTTTTCCAACATTAGTACTAAAAACGGGTTAGTTTTATGCCACAATTGATGTAATTTATATGTTGCATTTTGTGCACATCAAATACCCCCACACTTGAATCTTTGCTTGTCCTCAAGCAAAATTCTTTATTATGTGGCTTACACACTTAAATGGAATGGGTAGAAGAGAAGGTTTTTGGTCTTGTCATAGAGTGTCGGGATTTCCAAGATTCTTTATTTAGGTTTTATTTTTATTTATCTACAATCCTATTCGTCATGATTTATTAAAAACGTTTCGTAAGATAAATTACTTATTAGGGCATAACATACCTTTTTAAAATTTCATTTATATACAAGTTCACATTCCTCACGGGGAATCACTCAACACTCGGCCGAAAGTATATTTTTAGTGAATTACTCGAGAGCGGCATGGAACTTACTCCTATCATAAACTTGCCAAGCAATCAATCCTTTTCCTTTTTAACTATATTGTGACAATCGGCAAAATTCCGGTGATTCCGTACAACCTGAACAACTATTTAAATTTTTATTTTCGCGTATACGACTTGATTTTAATTAACTAAAGTCTTGAGAGTCTAGGAATTACAAAAATCATAGTAAATTTTGATAACAAATCCGTTGCGATTGGAAACAATATCCTAGACTAACAATAGGAAAGCGATTAAACAATACTTGTCAGTACTAGTCGCGGTACAGTCTGACACGATAAAAACAAGACATACGGATATGTCTACACAAATATCATATAAAAAGTCTTGTCCAAAAAATAATATGTGCCTTATTATTTACAAAATTCCAATTAAAAACCAAATTGTCCAAGTCCGTAGAAAAATACAGCAATCATGCGGAAGTGTACAGCATTCCGCAGAACAAAACAGTAACTGTCCGAAAACCCAAAAATAAATATTATTTGACATAAACAATATAATGGGTATTAAAAACGACATAAAATCCGCAATCGAATCTTATTGCGTTAAGCTATACGGCTAGTTTAGTAAACTGCCAGTCAGTAAAGCCGGTACCGGAACCGTGCCAAAAATAATAAAATTTTTAGTCCAAAAAGTTGTATTAATTATTCGGATGACAAAACATGTGCAAAAATAATTTTTGTCATGTATTTATCTAAACAAAACACGGTGTCAGTATTTAACCCGGTACAGGACCCGAACCGACTTTTTCATCCGAAATCCAAACTAAAAATTATGGTGAACTAGTTTTACCTAGTGTCACACTACTTTAAAATATTACAGCTTAAAACCTTGTAGATATTTTTATATAAAATGTCAAAGTTCTAAAAAAATACTAAAGTTTATTGTTTAAATAAGATTTTAATAAAAAATTCAGCAAAATAGCCCCATATTTGGCTGATTTTCGTTCAAGTGGGTCCCCCATCTAAGCTTAGTCATCTAAATTGCTTTGTTGGAATAAGAAGTGTATGATTAATGGCATTTTCCAAGGTTTTGATGTTTCTTACACTCCACCTTCCACCATAATCTAAAAACCATCAAATTTTACCACTCTTCCACGCTCTCTCTTCAAAAATTTCGACCAAACCAAACATCCATCATCTTCACATTTTCAAATCTCAAACTCAAGAGTTCATGCAAAAATGGAGGTTTATGGATGAACCAAAATACTTAGGAGACTAGGAAAGCTATTAGGAGCCTTCTTTGGTGGAACTTGAAGCTCTAAACCATCAACATTTTCAAATCTTCATCTTTATTTCCTTGCAAAATTGTAAGAACATAATACTAGTTTCACTTTTATTTTTTATTTCTTTTACAGGTTCATCATAAACCCACTTGAAAAATAACAAGAAACAACTAAAAATCATTATTTTTAAACATGATTTTTCTATGATTAAGAGATGAACTTGGAGAAATCAAGCCTAATAAATTTGAATCTTGGTTATTTTTACTCGAAAATATGATCTACATACATGCATGTAGGATCAACCAAGATTCATCAACAAAGTGATGAACATGAAATTTTTTATGAACATGCTTGCTAGTAAAAAGTAAGAAAATATTTAAAACCAAGAAAATAAATTTTTGAAATATTTCTTGAATAAAGTTTCCATTTCTGGAAAGGATCAAAATCAAGAAATATGTTGGTAATAAACGTTTTGGATACATATTTATGCTTCAAATGACCTTGTAAGACATCTAAAACAAGAGTTTTTCATAAAATCTCGTTCTACAAATTTTTGAAAAAAATAAGGAATAAAGTTTCCTTTTTAGGAAAATTAAGAACAATATCATGTTCATGCTACTTTTGTTGACAAATTTTGTTAAATATTGATACTTGATGGTGTTTTGCATTGAAATAATTTGAAAACAAGTTTTGTATAAACTTGGGGAAAAATCCATATTACAAACAAAATTATGGCAAAATTTTTATAAATTTTGTTATGTATTAAAATTTGTTAAACAAAGAAGTTTGTGACTAAAACAATTATTTGAGGTCTTTAAACATGGTTAAACGAATTTTGGACAAGGTCATAAATCCATGTTTTATAAAAAGATTTCTAAATAAAAATGACAAGTATATATTTTTGGATAAAATGTGTACTTACAAAAATATTCATCAAGTATCATAAGTTTGTATATTTTTTATATGTACATCATATGTTAGTTCTAGTAGGAACAAATGCAAAATTGATACACATCCGCAAAAATTACCAAAAATATATATATGAACTTGAATAACGAAATAAAATGTCCATCCTTGGACACGAAAACACAAATGGACAAATTCGGACACTATTGGACTATATGGACTTTTGGACAAACTAAAATGGCATAAACAAAGCAATTGGTAAAACGTGACGGACGACACAAACGGGATAAACGATACGAATAATTAAAACCTACAAGTAGTAAACGACTATAACAAAATACTAGCCGTCACACAAGTTTATGCACTTAAATGTTTCAACTATGGCATAAGTAACGATTTTTATAAAAATTAGATTTTTCATAAAAATACAAGTATTACTATTATTATTTTTTTTTACTAGCCCAAAATTTTGTATTTTAAAAGGTAGTTCATAAATTAAAAATTAGGCTAATGCCCATTTCTCATAAATAAAATTTGGGCTAGGCACACTTTTACAAAACAATTGACTAAAAATATATTTTTAGTCAAATTTGGGCTAAAGCCCACTTTACAAAGTACTTGGGCTAAAAACCCAATATTTACAAATTATTATGGACTAGATATCTTTTAGAAAACAATTTGGGCTAGGCCCATTCTTACACAAGTTATTTAGGCTAAGTCCACAACCATAAACTAAATTGGGCTAGGCCTACCTTTATAAAATGTTTTGGGCTAAGGCCTACTCCTACAAATTAATTTGGGCTTGACCCATATTTTTTTTAAACAAAGTTATTGGGCTAGGCCCATAAGCACCAAATACCCAAAATGGACTTAAATTCTAAAACATATATTAAGCCTATTCAAACACAAATAAAATAAAATAAATGTATATATACAAGGGAGTTATATATATACGAAAACACAAAAACAAAATACAAGATAGAATATTTGTACGATACACAAAAACAAACCTAAGTGTCTAACAAGATTAGAACACTTGTAGGTCGAGAAACGAACCGCGAACAAGGAATCGAATAGAGATTTGCACAGAACGCAAATCTATGAGTTCATGTTTTCCCCTTTTACTTTGAGTGTTTATTGTTTTAAACTTCGGGGATGTATACATGTTACAAATAGTATGATAATACAATGAAACTATTTTGATCACATGCGGATAGGTGTTAAAATAAAGGGGCCATTAATGAATAAACAAGTACCGAGGAACAAACAGATAGATCTATTTGGGTTTTGGCAAGCCCCACTCTTAACGACAACGATAACCACGATCATCAAGAGTGCCTTTGTGTCCAAACTAGTGTCGTTGACACACACGATAAATTGTCAAGGTTTGGTTGCCTCCTATTCGGCATACATATTAGTGTCCTTGCAACACACTAATGATCATACAATTTTTTTATCATACTATACAAAAACGAATTTTATTACTTCAAATGTTTTGGAGACTCATTTGATGTGAAAACAAAATAACATGAATTCACTCAACTTTTGTTGACGTTTTCAAAATTAACATGTATTACAGGAGATTAGTGGACGGCTTTGGAAAAATATGTTCAAGTGGTTATCAAGAACGCAAGCTTTTGTGTTGTCATCCGTTTTCGGTTGTTACGTTTTGAACTTTGAATAATGTAGTTAAAGTTGTTGTTGTTTCAAGTTTCAAACAAGACATATGTAATGTAAACTATGGTTTCGAATCAAATGTATGGATGAACTTCTTTTATGTTTCAAATATGTTGTTTACTGAATTGATTGTAACGATTGCCGCTCTCGTCACACCTCGCCATATGCTTCTGCATATACCGAAAATCGGGGTGTGACAGACCTGGTATCAGAGCATCAATTGTAGTGAACTAAGATTCTTTTTGAGTCTAGTCTACAATTTCAAAACGATGTTCTTTACAACAAGCGTTCTACATTATATTTTTACAAAGCGTCCACTAATACAAAACGATAATTCAAGGATACTATGTGATAGTATTAAACGATAGTTCGAAACGATGATACCAAAGACTAGTTTATTTGGTACAAGTCTATGGGGTTTAGACACGACAACAATAAGTCGAACTGGAAACGATATACAATATAAACAACGATGAAAACAAAAGTACAATTGTCCAAAAATCGATTATTTATAAGTTGTTCACATGTGTACGTTGTACGGATTATTTTGCCATGACCATGATATCTTAGTATTCAAATTCTATTATTATTCTGGACTCTCATAACAAGCGTATTGACCTCGCATCTGTTGATGAGCTCATGGTAGGGCGTAGTCCCTAAGTGAAACCCTGAGCTTGACATTCCATAAAAGATGGTTGTTTTCCCTCAGATACGGAAAATGCCTGACCTCGATGATGACAATTAGGTGGAGGTGGTAGCCTTGGATGAATACTCTGTTAGTAGGAACGAGGTCCCTATGGTTCATATTAATCATGATTGGTGACAGTCTTGTCAAGACAAGGAATATGAAACACTCATCTTGAAGGTACCCATTCAGCCATTATTGTTATGAATCCTCTTACTTCTATTTCTTAACTTCGTGCCATTCCGCGAGCGATGGCTATAAGTATTAACGCGTGGACCATCATGAAGGTCCATTCTTTGTAAAAGGTAATTGGATAATCATGTCCCCCTCTCCGACTGATCGTCTATTTTGAACGAGGGAACGCTAGGGTGACCATACAAGGCAATTTATTATTACGGGGGCCCATGTAATAATAACTTGCAGTGGATGGGAATCCTGGTGGGCCCTGCGGGTCAGACTAATGATCACTACCTATTCAAAATTCTTGAGTTGGTACTTAAGAATTCTATTTTCCCATTTCTTAGAACGCTAACTAAGGTGATTACTATGATTCCCACAATACATTAAAAACTACATGTATTGATTTCGTGCCTAGCATCCAATCTATATCACAAGTCAATTGAGACAAGTCATCTAAGCAAACAAATTAGGAAAACCATCCAGGAAGGATTTTCCTCAAACATTCTAAAACTCCAACATTTGGGTTAATCTCACGGTGCCTATAACACCTTATCATATTTATTGGAGTTATTGCGATAAAATCCGGTATTTGACATTTGTTTTGTCTCAAAGGGTAATATGGCACGAGCCATGGTGCAAGTCTCTTACCATATTCCATTCGACATCTATAGAAATCATAACAACTTTGTTGGAATTCGTTGAGCTCAAACAATACCAATGTATTCGTCACATGAGTTAATGCGACGAAGGACTTTCCTTACTTTGGATGACCAAGATCCATAGAGTATGGAATACATACTGTAAGGATAGAGGTAACTGCTTGGTTTTCCCCTCCTGAACAGATGGTTGTTCTGCTAAGGCATATGGACAACACATACATCCTATCACCCACGACTCTCCACCTTACTATTCTGATGCACATTCTCAACCTCCACTACCGGACATGAGCCCATCTAATCCTTATCTTCCATGCCATTTGACGCTTATTATTATAAACTATGAGTATTATCTTCCAAGATTCATCTTAGTTTTCCCTTTCGATGAGTCCATGATCTTAAGACTCATATTTCTGCTACTCGACCTCCCCCGGAATGGCCCATTACTATCATTTTTCCCCTATCAGTACCTCCACACTCTACATTCCACAAAGCGCCTCTATCATTTGAGGAACACATTCATACCCTTGAGAACCACTAAACTGCCACCATTAGGCACATTTTTGGTCTCGATGAGGAGTTTACGTGCCTTCACGGTCTAATTTCTAAGTCTTCACTTACACATCCCACACCACGGTAGTTATGTTCAATTACTAACTTTTGGGAAGTATACCCGATTTTGTGAAAGACTAAAGACTGTTGAAGACTTGGAGACTTAATATCAATCATGAACAATGTGAAGAAAAGACTTCACCTTATTTTATGTATTACTATATGTCGTGTATCGACCGAAGTGATGTAACTCCGAGATTATTTTTGTTTTCTTCACTAAAATAATTGTAAAAAGGTGACATGGCATATATAAGTTGGTATTTTTCTTATTGACACACTGTTGTAATTTATTTTACATCCTTGCAAGGATGTGATGAATATGGTGCGAAAGATTTGCATAAGTATCATTATGATCTATCTTGACATTATGATCATAGTGCGTGACGATATGTTTTTATTTTCATTCATGTCTAATCTCTTCGATATATATTTTATACATATATGAAGATCATGGCACCAGAACGAAGTAACACTTTTTTTTAAGCCTAAACGGAACCCTTACCTATAACACGAGCTGAGCTTGATGCTCTACTGAACCAGTGAGTTGCAAACGTAATGGTACAACATGAAGCAAACCATACTGCAAACAATGGCGGAACTAGAGGAGCCATATTGAGAATTGCTCAGGCTATAACTCTTGCCTTAAGTCTTACGAGGATGTAGTAAGGATGGGAAAACTGAATAAAGGTGCGGTGAAAAAGGAGACGCATGTGGAGTCTACTTCGAGTAACAATAAGAGAAAGTATTCATATTTCAAGAAAGGTTCTATGTCGACCAACAAACACAAGAAAACCCCTACAAGTAAGAAAAACCAAGGCATTCGTTGCCACAACGGAAACGAGTGGTAAGAAATATAATGGAAATGCACCTAAGTGTAAACAGTGTGGTTATCACCACTATGGTGGATGCCAAGCCATCAAGTGTGATAAATACGGGAAAATGGGTCACCGCACAGAAAAATGTTGGGGTAACAACGAGGTGGTTAACAAAGAAGGAGGCAGTGGTAACGATAAAGAACGAGGGAGAACCCAAGGCTGTTTTAATTATGGTAATATGGGACACTTCAGGAAGGACTGTCCCAAAGAGAATAAAGGCCGTAGAAGAGCCTTTGTTATTGGACCTCAAGAGGCACGACAAGATCCAAACGTGATCCCGGTACGTTCCCTGTCAACGATCATTTCGCTTCTATTTTGTTTGATACCGGTGCAGATTTTAGTTTTATATCTATAGAATTTAAAGATATACTTGGACTAATGTCAAATAAACTAGATATTTCGTTCGCTATCGAATTAGCGAATGGAAAGGTGATTGAATCTGATAAAATTGTTAAAGGATGTTCCTTAGAACTAGGAGCAAGAAAATTCAAAATTGACCTAATACCTATTCAACTAGGTAGTTTTGATATTGTAATTGGAATGGATTGGCTATCCATCAATCAAGCCGAAATCATATGTTACGACAAGATTATTCGAATTCCCCTTCCTAATAACGAAACACTTCTTGTTCTTGATGAGACAAACAAAGTGCTGTTACGAATTATTTCCTGTAAGAAAACCCGAAAGTGCCTACGAAAAGGATGTATAGCATTCTTAGCGCACATAGTTGACAAAAAGGCCAAGGAGCTAAAACTTGAGGAAATCCCGGTTGTTAAGGAATTCCCTGAAGTTTTTCCCGAAGATTTGTCCGGAATACCTCCACAACGACAAGTCGAATTCCGAATAGACTTAATTCCAGGTGTCGTACCTATGGCAAAGTCTCCATACCAGTCAGCTCCTTTGGAAATGCAAGAATTGTCCATACAACTTCAAGAGTTGTTGGACAAAGGTTTTAATTAGACCAAGCTACTCACCCTGGGGAGCTCCAGTGTTATTTGTGAAGAATAAGGACGGAAGTTTTAGGATGTGCATAGACTATCGGGAGTTGAATATACTCACAATCAAGAATTGGTATCCATTACCGAGGATTGACAATCTATTTGATCAACTACAAGGATTGAGCTATTATTCGAAGATCGATTTGAGATCAGGATACCATCAACTCAGGATTCAAGAAGAAAATGTTCCAAAAATGACATTCTGAACTCGCTACGGTCAATACAAGTTTCTTGTCATGCAGTTTGGCTTAACAAATGCACCAGCAATGTTCATGGATTTAATGAACCGCGTGTGCAAGCCCTACCATGACAAAGTCGTGATAGCGCTTATCGGTGATATATTGATATACTCACGAAACAAGGACGAACACGAGCACCATCTTAGAACTATCATTGAGTTGTTGAAAAAGGAGAAACTCTATGCGAAATTTTCCAAATGCGAATTTTGGCTTCGCGAAGTTCAATTTCTCGGACATATAGTCAACGAGAAAGGCATACATGTTGATCCACCGAAAATTGAGGCCATAAAGAATTGGAGTGCACCAAAGACACCGACCGAAATACATCAATTCATAGGATTGGCCGGTTATTATCAAAGATTCATTGAGAACTTCTCGAAGATTGCACAATCCCTTACTTCTCTCACTCAAAAGATAAGAAATTTGAATGGGGAGAGAAACAAGAAGCAACTTTTCAACTGCTTAAAGACAAACTCTGTAATGCACCAATTCTGTCACTCCTAGACGGTACGGATGATTTCGTAGTCTATTGTGATGCCTCACGACAAGGGTTAGGATGCGTGTTAATGCAAAGGGAAAAAGTTATTGCATACGCATCATGCCAACTAAAGATACACGAAAGGAACTATACCACCCATGACCTAGAGTTAGGTGCAGTCGTATTTGAACGAAAAATTTGGCGTCATTACCTTTATGGTACCAAATGCATGATATTCACGGATCACGAGAGTCTTCAACATATACTTAACCAGAAAGAGTTAAATATGCGCCAAAGACGATGGGTCGAATTGTTGAATGACTACGATTGCGAGATCAAATATCATCCGAGCAAAGCGAACGTTGTCGCGGATGCATTAAGTCGAAAGGAACGAGTTAAACCTTTGCGTGTGCGATCTTTAAGACTCACAATTCATAACGACTTTACCTCTCGAATTCATGATGCTCAACAAGAAGCATTAAAATCAGAAAATGTCAAAGCTGAAATGCTTAGAGGTATGGAAAAACAACTAGAGCCAAAAGAGAACGGAGCCTTATATTTCATGAATAGAATTTGGATTCCTCGTTTTGGTGGTCTTCGGGACCTAATTCTTGATGAGGCTCATAAATCCAAATATTCGATACATCCTGGAGCAGATAAGATGTATCACGATCTTAAGGAATTTTATTGGTGGCCTAATATCAAAGGTGATATTGCGACATATGTTGGAAAATGTCTAACATGTGCTAAAATTAAGGCCGAGTACCAAAAACCATCTGGATTGCTACAACAACCCGAAATCCCTAATTGAAAATGGGAACATATTTCTATGGATTTCGTAACTAAATTACCCAGAACTTCCCGTGGTCAAGACATGATTTGGTAATCATCGACCGATTAACCAAGTCAGCTCACTTCTTGCCTATTCGTGAGAAAGATAGTACTGAGAAGTTAGCTGAAATCTATCTCAGAGAAATTGTAGCAAGACATGGTGTACCTTTGTCGATAATCTCTGACCGAGATGGTCGTTTTATATCAAGGATTTGGCACTCTTTTCAAAAGGCCTTTGGATTCCCAATTAAATTTGAGTACGACCTTTCATCCCCAAACTGACGGTCAAAGTGAACGCACGATTCAAACTTTAGAAGATATGTTGTGTGCTTGTGTGATGGACTTAGGTCGAAATTGTGATACCCCCTTGCCATTAGTGGAGTTCTCATACAATAACAGTTATCACACGAGTATTAAAGCCACACCATTCGAAGCGTTATATGGCCGTAAGTGTCGATCTCCGCTATGTTGGGCAGAACTAGGCGACAAACAAATGTTAGGTCCTGAGTTAGTTCAAGAAACTACTGATATTCAGGATCCGAGACCGTATCAAGGCGGCTCGAGACAGACAGAAAAGCTACGCGGATAGACGTCGTAAACCATTGTCTTTTGAGGTTAGAGACAAGGTGTTGCCAAAAGTCTCGTCGTGGAAAGGTGTAGCTAGATTCGGTAAGCAAGGGAAGCTTAGCCCGAGATACATAAGACCATACGAAATCTTGGAAACGACTGGAAGCGTCGCCTACAAGTTAAAACTGCCAGAAACACTCAGTAGCGTTCATGACACTTTTCATGTGTCGAATTTGAAAAGGTGTCTTTCGGATGAAACACTTATTATTCCCCCGGACGAAATCCATGTAGACGACAAACTCCATTTCATCGAAGAACCTGTTGAGGTTCTGGTTTCAAAGATTCACAAAACAAGGAGAAGTCGTATCAAACTATTCAAAGTCCGATGGAACTCGAAATGAGGACTCGAGTTCACATGGGAACGAGAAGGCAAATTCATAAAGAAGTACCCTCATTTGTTTAAGAAAGTCCCAACGAAGAGCAACGCAACCTAAAATTTCGGGACGAAATTTTCTTTAACAGGGGGAGAATGTGACAATCGGCAAAATTCCGGTGATTCCGTACAACCTGAACAACTATTTAAATTTTTATTTTCGCGTATACGACTTGATTTTAATTAATTAAAGTCTTGAGAGTCTAGGAATTACAAAAATCATAGTAAATTATGATAACAAATCCGTTGCGATTGGAAACAATATCCTAGACTAACAATAGGAACGCGATTAAACAATACTTGTCAGTACTAGTCGCGGTACAGTCTGACACGATAAAAACAAGACATACGGATATGTCTACACAAATATCATATAAAAAGTCTTGTCCAAAAAATAATATGTGCCTTATTATTTACAAAATTCCAATTAAAAACCAAATTGTCCAAGTCCGTAGAAAAATACAGCAATCATGCGGAAGTGTACAGCATTCCGCAGAACAAAACAGTAACTGTCCGAAAACCCAAAAATAAATATTATTTGACATAAACAATATAATGGGTATTAAAAACGACATAAAATCCGCAATCGAATCTTATTGCGTTAAGCTATACGGCTAGTTTAGTAAACTGCCAGTCAGTAAAGCCGGTACCGGAACCGTGCCAAAAATAATAAAATTTTTAGTCCAAAAAGTTGTATTAATTATTCGGATGACAAAACATGTGCAAAAATAATTTTTGTCATGTATTTATCTAAACAAAACACGGTGTCAGTATTTAACCCGGTACAGGACCCGAACCGACTTTTTCATCCGAAATCCAAACTAAAAATTATGGTGAACTAGTTTTACCTAGTGTCACACTACTTTAAAATATTACAGCTTATAACCTTGTAGATATTTTTATATAAAATGTCAAAGTTCTAAAAAAATACTAAAGTTTATTGTTTAAATAAGATTTTAATAAAAAATTCAGCAAAATAGCCCCATATTTGGCTGATTTTCGTTCAAGTGGGTCCCCCATCTAAGCTTAGTCATCTAAATTGCTTTGTTGGAATAAGAAGTGTATGATTAGTGGCATTTTCCAAGGTTTTGATGTTTCTTACACTCCACCTTCCACCATAATCTAAAACCATCAAATTTTACCACTCTTCCACTCTCTCTCTTCAAAAATTTCGACCAAATGACGTGATTGTCGTAGGTCACGCAAATTTAATCCCAAAAACAACTATAGATAGTGGTAAGAGGGTATCGAACTCAGGGAGTATGTGGAAAATATGTCGATTAGATAGCTTTGCAACTAAACTACAATTAACCTAATTTGCAGAAAATTAAAGATCAACGATTGAGATTGTTGTTTTAGAAAACTAAATTAATAACTAAGTGCAAATCGAAATTGGTTGTTTAACAGATTAGGAAAGCAATGACCATCTTAGGATTCAGTTTCTTTAAACAATTGTGTGTAATTCCAACTAGAAAGAGTTACATAGACATAACTCGTGTATAGATAATTGAAGTGATAAAAGGGAACAAAGTACTCGGATTATATAAACGCGAGGTTGTTTCCCGATGACCAAATAATCAATAACCAACCCTAACCCTTCCCGTGATATCTCGATTGCCAACGGCACCAAGAACGTACGATTGAGACTAGAAATTGCACTATCAATTAACACGCTACAAACAATTATGCATACACCATGATAAACAAGCAAACACAAGTTATCATTCTAGAAATTCAGAAATAAACACACAAAAGTTCAAAAGAAACCTGCACCTAAGATGATCACCGAAAGTTTTAGCCACACATAGCTTGGTGAATCATCATAACAAGCAATTCAATGTTCATACAAATCGAAAACACAAACCGAATGTTAGGAATTGTCTAAAACCAAGCCAAGATAGCCAAAATCGCCCCCAATGTGTTCTACCAACGTCCAATGATGAGAATAGTTGAAAAGACACCCCTAAACAGACTTAATGATGGCAGTTACACAATTGTTCGCAGACTCCACCGTAACTTACGGCTCCACCGTAACTTACGGTGGAAATGGTGTTGTTACGGTGCTTTGAAACTGCTTTACGGTGGGAACAAGGCCAATTCCAGGTCCACCGTAAATTACGGTGGGACCGTAATTTACGGTGACAACCTGAGTTTTATGCTTTGTTTCATCCTTTGCTCCGCACTCGACCCGTTCAACTTTAAACCTTCCAAAGCTGCACTTTTCCTCAATTCAAGCCGCCAAACTATACCTGAGACATAAACAAAAGTAGTTATCTAATCAAGATAATTACGCACATAAATGAGGGATAAACTTGTCTTTTAACTTCGTAAAGGGTTGTCCAATGGACCACCCGTCACATCCCCACACTTAACCTTCGCTTGTCTCAAGCAACTCATCAAATCAGTTTCTAAACAAGTGATCAATGTAAACCAAGCAAAACAAGCAATCTTTTTACTAACCCCTTTTTAACACCCAAAACAATGCACCCCTCTCTAAATCTCTCCTCTCGGCTACAATTGAATACTAGCAAAGATAAGCTAGACACACAATAGGCAAACGGGTGGTTGCACAATCATAGGCTTGTACCTAAATCGATTCTTCTCCTAACAAGTGCCAAACATGAATGCAAATCAAAGGGACTTTCAAGGTTGTAACGTGGCTAGGTGTATGGGTAGGAAATGGAATATATACGATGTAGCGAAAATTTAACCCGGTCTTTTTATTACACAATAAAACAAACTACAACTATCAATCAAAACTACTATGTACAAGACAACTAAACATCCTTTCTCTTTTTTTTTTCATTGCTTTTTCTCTTTTTTTCTTTCTCTTCTTTTCTGATTTTTCTGAATATTTTTTTTTCAAGCAAACAACCATGCAATAAAGCATCAACATGTCTACATCATATTACTACAACTACTACTACTAATACTAAAAGACCGGGTCAACTTGGGCAAATTTTTAGGTAAGTAGCTAGGGGTAACAAATGATAGGCTTTTAGGCATAAAATTGGGCAAATAAATGTCCAAACCCCCGCCCCTCTCACTACCATGCTCATATATACAACTTATGAGGTCCAACCCCCCAAATCCCACACTCGCTCACACCAACGACGAGGCTACCTAAATGCCCTTATCCTTTCTACATTCATGTCTAACTAAGGACTCAAATCGCATTCAAGCACAAGTTCTAATGCACCCCCACCCGTAGCCACTCTCATCAAAGATAAGCATTATTTATATACAAGTGTGGCTATAATTCTCACCAAGAATGAAAAAGGTATCAAGGGTTGCCGGTGCACCAATTTGAGTTTAATCTAGGGTGTTCAAATTTTCACATCGTTTTGCTTGGCTCAAAATTTTTCAAAATCTTCAAAAATTCCCCCCATCCCCACACTTGGGATACATTGACCCCAATGTATGGCTTTAGGAGGCTTTGATCACTAAAATCATTCAACATCAACAAAAAGCTTCTTCACTCAAACCCTAAATTTCTTTTTGGATTTTTCACTTTATAATTTTTTTTATGTTTTTCTTCTCTTTTTTTTTTAAAACATGACACCACCAACAAGCACCAACCCAACAAAACAACACAATCATACACCACCCAACCGCCCAACCGTAAACAAAACAAAACAAACTAACACATATGCATAAAAATATACAAAGGAGAAACACAACCTTACTAATAGTAGCGCGGTCCCGGAGGTCCAAAGATGGAAGACATCATGTCGTTCCATTCTCCAAATGCAAATGAGCCGCTACTACTACTTCCTCCTTGTTGTTGTTGTGCTCCTTCTTGTTGCATTGGGTCAATCCATTGTGAGTGGTGGATCGGCGGGGTTGGATACGAAACACTACCATCATACGGTGGTAGAGACGCATAATCCACATGTTGTGGATCCACAACCACAGGCCGCCCGGCATGATAATCAGCGTGCATTCTCCTCTCTTGGTCGTCATAATACCGATTATTCGTTTCCACCTCTTGGGAATACGCAAAGGTGCGGTTCCATGCCTCATTACGATCAAAATTTTGCTTCAAAAAACGCTCAATACTTGCACTATTCCTCGTGTTTTGATCATACAACGTCCTCTCCGCCCCCGACCACGTATCAAACACGGATGCCGGAGGCCGTTGATTCGCAATCACTTCTTGCATTGTGCCTTCGTAAGCCCATCCCGGCACATAAGATTGCTGCGTATAATCATAGAACATGCCACCATAACCTTTACCATAACCCCCTTGACCAACATTTTCACCACCATGCGGCTTATCCGCATAGTCTTCATCTCCACTTGGGACTACTTCTTCATCACTTTCTGGCTCGTCCGGCTCACCCGGTAACAAATCTCGGGCACCCAACTTTAGTGCCCTCCACCTTTGCCCTTCCGACTTTAACTTGTGATAACGCTCCGATTGTGTATATGACCACCCAATACCCAACTTATCCAACGTAAAAGGCTGATGCCTTTTTGTTGCTCCTCGATCTTCAGATGTTATCGCCTTTTGTTGTTTCATTAACCCCGTAATTATTCGAGAATACGGGACGATGTCTCTTCCATACTTATTCCGGTAGATCCATAAGTGGTTCATGATCAGATAGCGTATCGGAAAACGCGGAGACCCATGCATTAGCGTGTAAAGAACGGGTACTTCGGGAAACCTCACCTGCTCCTTGTCTCCCCTTCGTGGAATAACGTTGAGAACACATATGGCTAACAACAATTTAGCTTCTATTTTTAAATTCTTCCGGTATAGAATACCACTGTATTTACCGGGTAAAAATATTGCTGCCAACATATCATTCCATCGGACATGTTTCTCCGGTTTAATCAAGAGGTCATCAAGAGTCGGTATCATATAATCACTAGCCGGTAGACTGTCGTATTTTCCCAATTTCTTCAATGTAGTAAAAGACATCTCCACTAGAATTCCATTCACAATACCCGTCAGCTTCATTTGCGATGGCCTGTCATATTGGTTAACCTTAAGAGTTGCCATCCACTCTTGAATTTCGGTCATAAACAGGTTGCTTTTATCTTTATCATAACAACTAAGCGCCCCCTCCCAACCTAGGGCGCGAAATTTATCAAACACCCCGAACTGGCCAAATTGAACCTCATTACCTTCTCTTTCACAAATGAATGCAGCAGCCTTGTTCTTCAACTTATTCATGCTGTCATGGTAGAGTGTCGGTTGCCACTCCTCAGCTTGATCATCTAATGGACCCGAATTCCATACCGGCTTTTCAGTCGGGTCCAACTCCATCTCTTCCTCACTTTCACTTTCATCCACTCGGCCCAAATATTGTCTCTTTCGCGGTTGTTGCTCCACTTGTTTGCCTTTCCCTTTCGATGATGACGAACTAGATCCCGCTTTTTCTTTCGTTTTAACCATTTTCCTACACACATTAGAACAACAACACAAACAACCGAAACAAAATTAGGCTCCTTTCTCCAAAACATCCCCACACTTGCTTGTTACTATGGTTATAGATGTTAGTGAACTATAAGTGTATAAATTTTCCAAAAATTTGGGCATGGTGTCTCTACAATGTAGAGATCCCCACAAGTTCACTACTTTATTAACCATCCTACATCTACAACCATACTCATGTTCAAGAACAATTAACAAGTAACACTATGAACAAGCAAGTGGGTATGAAGAAACATCAACAATAACCTCAATCTTCACAATATATCATCAAAATACAACAATTAAACTTCCATACCTTGTGTGAAGATGTAAGAAACACAAATGAGGCAAAAACTTCAAAAAGCCCCAAAATTTTCGAAGCTAGGGTTTGAAGTTCGGACCCAAAAACGGCGTTTTCTTGTAAATCTCTTGTCAAAATCAGAAACTACGTGAAAAATTAGTCAAGATAGCCTCCGATTTCACTTGGTTTGGACAAGAATTGATGAAGTTATGGAGGTTTGAAGGTTGGGGAAGAAGATGGCTTGTGGGTCTTGAGAGAGATGAAGATGGATGGTGATAGATAGAGTGGGATTGTGTGGTTAGGGATTATGTCACGTGACCAGATGTTATGAGTTTTACTATTTTTTTTATGTTAAATGCGGAACCCCAAACGACCCACCTGTTTTTTCTGCGTACCGTAACTTACGGTCAGACCGTAAGTTACGGTGAGACCTGGACATCAATTTTTTCACCGTAAAACAGGAGACTTGCACCGTAAAGCCCCCAACTTTTTCATTTCCACCGTAAATTACGGTAATACCGTAATTTACGGTAGCTTCTGGGCGTTTGAAGTTTCACAAAAATTGAATTTTTGAGGTGACTTTTTTATATTTTTTAGTTTTTTCCGATTTTTATGTTTTTAAATTTTTTTCACAAACGTGTAAAAATCACCCTACCCCCTCAAAAGTCCCGTGTTTTCCTCAACACCATGTTAGAGAAATTCGTGACCCGAACGTCCCCACACTTGTTTCAAACACGAACTTCGCGAAAATACGGTAATTGTACAAACTATACAAAAGAAGCAAAACAAAACACTACTATGTACACTACCAAACCTGGGCCTCTCATGGTTGTTCCTCATCGACCGGGCGCAAGATGTAGCCCGCTTTGTCAAGCTCCAAGTTATTGATGTCGTTCCCCTCCAAATATGGCTTCAACCGGTGACTGTTCACCGTTTGTTGTTTCAATGTTTGCTCGTCTTGGATGTCTACATCACCAAATCTCCCAACTCTCATGGAACCACATACGGACCCATCCATTTGCTTTTGAGCTTGCCCGCGAACATCTTCAATCTTGAGTTATACAACCAAACTTTTTGACCCACTTCGAACGTTTTCTTTCGCAATTTTGCATCATGCACCTTCTTGAGTTTATCTTTATAAGCCGATGCACATTCATACGCCTCGTCTCGAATCTCTTCTATCTCGCTTAATTGCAACTTGCTTAACTTTCCCGCCTCGTCATAATCCGCGTTAACCGTCTTAATTGCCCAATGTGCTCGATGCGCTAACTCCATTGGCAAGTGACAACCCTTACCATACACCATCCGGTAAGGCGTTGTGCCAATAGGAGTCTTGTAGGCCGTTCGGTATGCCACAATGCATCATCTAATTTACTCGACCAATCCTTTCTATCCGTTCTTACCGTCTTCATGAGAATCTCTTTGATTTGACGGTTGGACACTTTGACTTGTCCACTTGTTTGCGGATGGTAAGGTGTGGCAATTCGGTGATTCACGCTATACCTCTTCAATAGTTTCCCAAAGTTGAAGTTCTTGAAATGCGAACCACCATCACTTATAATGACCCGCGGGATTCCAAAACGAGAGAAAATGTTGGATTGAACAAATTTACAAACAACCGAATGGTCGTTTGTTCGTGTTGCAATAGCTTCAATCCACTTCGAGACATAATCCACCGCTACCAAAATGTATAGGAAGCCATTCGAGTTCGGGAAGGGACCCATAAAATCTATACCCCATACATCAAATATCTCAACAACCAAGATTGGTTGTAATGGCATCTCATCCCTCTTCGATATACTACCCATTTTTTGACAATTTATGCAATTTCTAGCGAATTCACATGCATCCTTGAAAATGGTGGGCCAATAAAACCCACATGAAAGAACCCGATAACCTGTTTTGTGCCCACTAAAATGACCCCCACATGTAGACAAATGGGCATGGGTCAAAATTTCCAACACTTCTGTCTCGGGCACACACCTTCGTATAACTTGATCCGGTCCAATCTTGAAGAGATCCGGTTCATCCCAAATATATTGTTTTACTTGAACCATGAATTGTTGTCGACGCTTCTTGGTCTAATGACTTGGGATAGCACCCGTGGCTAAGTAGTTGACATAATGAGCATACCACGGTGCAACAAAAGTGGAAATGGCTAAGAGTTGCTCGTCGGGAAAACTTTCATTGATTTCACTAACATCATCGATCCCTTCCACCGGAATCCGAGACAAGTGATCCGCCACTACGTTCTCACTTCCCTTTTTGTCTCGGATTTCTAAATCGAACTCTTGTAACAATAAGACCCACCGAATCAAACGAGGCTTCGCGTCTTTTTTCTCCATCAAGTATCGGACAGCGTTATGATCCGAATAAACCACCACCTTGCTTCCCCAAATATACGAGCGAAACTTATCCAAAGCATACACCACCGCTAGTAATTCTTTCTCGGTTGTGGTGTAATTAAGTTGCGCTTTGGATAGAGTTTTGCTTGCATAGTAAATCACCACCGGCTTTCTATCAACCCGTTGACCCAAAACTGCACCAATAGTGGTGTCGCTTGCATCACACATTATCTCGAACGGCTTTGACCAATCCGGTGGTTGCAAGATAGGAGCTTTGACCAAGTGTTCCTTCAAAACAGTGAAAGCTTGCATACACTCGTTAGTAAAATCAAATGGGACATCTTTTAACAACAAGTTGCATAGAGGCTTAGTGATAACACTGAAACCCTTTATGAAACGTCTATAAAATCCCGCGTGTCCCAAGAACGACCTTACACCCTTAACATTTTTCGGAGGTGGCAAAGATGATATTACCCGTATTTTTGCCTTATCCACCTCCATCCCCCTTTCAGAAATTACATGACCCAACACAATGCCCTCTTGCACCATGAAATGACTTTTCTCCCAACTTAGCACTAAGTTTTTCTCAACACATCTTTTCAACACTTTTTGTAATTCGTTGAGACAAGCATCAAAACTAGTGCCAAAAATGGAGAAGTCATCCATGAAAACTTCGAGCGACTCTCCAACCATGTCCGAGAAAATACTCATCATACATCGTTGGAAAGTTGCCGGAGCATTGCACAAGCCAAATGGCATTCGCCTAAAGGCAAAAGTGCCATATGGACAAGTGAAGGTGGTCTTGTGTTGGTCATCCGGGTGTATTGCTATTTGATTGTAACCCGAGTACCCATCCAAAAAACAATAGTATTTTTGACCCGATAGTTTTTCAATAATTTGATCAATGAATGGTAGCGGGAAATGATCCTTAGAAGTGGCGGCATTCAATTTCCGGTAGTCAATACATACACGCCACCCGGTAACCGGTCGGGTGGCAATTTGGTCACCACTTTCATCTTTGACTACTTGAATGCCGGCCTTCTTAGGCACAACTTGGGTGGGACTCACCCAAGCACTATCCGAAATCGGATAGATGATTCCCGCATCCATCCATTTAATTACCTCTTTTTTAACTACCTCTCATAGGTTCGGATTCAATCGCCTTTGAGCTTCTCGTGTCGGCTTTGCATCTTCGGTGGTAATGATTTTATGCATGACAATGGATGGACTAATTCCTTTGAGATCGACAATCGTCCATCCAATAGCACCCTTGTTTTCCTTTAAGACCTCCAACAATGCTTGCTCTTGGGCCAACTCTAAATTAGAGGCAATAATGACTGGTAAAGTGTCATTATCCCCTAAAAACACATACTTCAAGTGGCTCGGCAAGTCTTTGAGCTCCAACTTTGGCGGTTCCTCTAATGATGGTTTCGTACCCGAATCAATCTCCGCCGGTAAGCCTTCGAACTGATGAGTCCATGGCGGTCTACCTTCTTTCACCGCCATTGCATCTTGCTTTTCCTCTTCAACCTGGAGTGCATAAGCATGTACCTGTTCAGAAAAATCACACACGCAAATATCCAAACCATCCTCCTCATACTCATGCGGGTTGCATCCGTCAACTATATCTGCCATGAAACACTCATCAACACCATTAGCATTAGAATTGTTAGTAAAAACATTCAAACGCATTTTTCTATTCCCAAAAGTCATGTCGACCGTACCAAATCTACAATCGATCACGGCATGAGCGGTGCTCAAAAATGGCCGACCCAAAATTACGTTTTGTTGTTGTTTTGGGTTCGCGGATGAGTAGTCCAAGACTAGAAAGTCAACCGGGTAATAAAATTCATCAATTTTAACAATTACATTTTGCACCATCCTCCGGGGTATCTTATGAGACAAATCGGCTAAAACAACCGTTGTCTCCACCCTTGCTAAAGGACCAAAATCATATTGGTCATATAAGCCCCCCGGTAAAATGCTCACCCCGGCTCCAAGATCTAACAACGCCTTAGCCATTTGAAAATTACCAACTTGTATGTTAATCAATGGCGTGCCCGGATCTTGGAGCTTAGGAGGAAGCTCCCCATTTAAAACTGCACTTACTTGCCTGGTTAAATTGACCCGCTTAGGCACTTTTTTCTTGTTTTGTCTTTTTTGCGTACATAGCTCTTTTAAAAATTTGGCATAGGCAGGTACTTGTTTTATTGCATCGAGAAGTGGTAAGTTAACTTTAACTTGTTTAAACATGTCCCACATTTCCTCTTTTTGGGGACCTCTCGATACAATAAAGTTTTTCTTTCCCGGGTCAAGTAAAGCCGAAGGAAAAGGGACTTGACTCGGTTCACCCTCAACTTTTTCATTATTTTCATGTTCTTTATTTTCACCCACACCCGGTTTGTTAACATTTAATTCTTTTGGTATTACCGGTGAAACATCATCATCACTATCATTACCCGTGATGTCCTCAACTACCCCCTCAACCAATTCGGGTGACAAATTGGCTTTAAACTCTTTCCCACTTCTTAAAACACTAACATGATGAACATTAACATTACCTCGTGACGTACCATGCGAAGGGTTTACCTTAGTGTCGCTAGGAAGTTGACCCTTGTTTTTCTTCAATTCAGCCACGTCGGTTGCTAATTGACCCATTTGGGTTGTTAGTGATTGGATGCTTTTGTCGTGAACCTCATCCTTTTGCATTCGAACTTCATCGAGTTGGTTCCGTTTTTGCATCTCCATTTGCATGCTCTTTAGCATCTCCATCATCTCGTTTCCACCCGAAGACCCCCCTTGTTCTTGACCCGTTTGATATTGTCTTTGATAGCCTTGATTGTTCCCACCTCGGTATCCACCTTGGTTATTGTAAGGTTGGCGTGAACCAAAGTTACCTTGGCTACCTTGAAAGTTCGGGTTGGCTTGATTTGAAGGGTTCCCATACCGAAAATCTGGGTGGTTCCTTAACCCGGGGTGGTAGGTATTAGAGTTCATGTTGTTATAATTTCTACCACCCCCTCCTTGACCTTGACCTTGACCTTGAACCGCATGGACTTCTTCATATTGCCCTTCCATCATCCCTTGGCAATTTTCAGCCGCATGACCTATTTCATTACACAAAGCACAAACATCATAAATTTGGTTAGTAGTTTAAACATTACCATCATCTATGGCGTGCACTTGAGGTCGGGCAATGGCCGGTCGCGCTCTCCTTGATGCTTGAGCTTTCCTCTTTGATGTAGTTGCCATGCTCTCCAAGAACTCCCAATCATCGTTCTCATAATTTGTTCCAAAAGTCCCACCAGTAATAGACATCAAATCACGTGCATCTTCGGCACTCAACCCCTCGTGAAAGGCATTCATCAACTCCCACAATTCAATTCCATGGTGAGGGCAATTTTTAATCATCATATTGAAACGCACAAATGCCTTGTGAAACATCTCACCATGTTGTTGTTGGAAGCTTCTCAACCCCTTTCTTGCATCGTTGGTCTTTTGGGCGGTATAAAACTCATCCAAGAAAGTTTGTTGCATCTCCCCCCATGTATATATGGATGCCGAAGGTAACGTGTAGAACCATTTCTTCGCCTTATCTTCCAAAGAAAATTGGAATAATACCAATTTAATATCATCGGCCGAGAACCCTTGACTCCCAAGAGTGTTACAAATCGAGTCATAAGCCTCCAAATGAAAGTAAGGCTCCTCCGTTGCTAATCCTTTATACTTTGGTAAACTTTGCAAAGAGTTGGTCCTCACTTCAAATGTCCTCCCTTGATCATTGTGAGGAATAACTACCGGTGAAGGGTTTTGAGTGATTACCGGCCTAAAATGTGCTTCGATGCCCCTCACATTTTCTCTAAGGTGTCTCCTTGGTACACCGAATCTACCTCTTGGAGGAATAGGACCCATTGGCCTAGGTACTTGCCCTTGTGGTGCAATTGGTTGTTGAAACTGTTGTTGTCGCATCGGTGGGTGTTGAATTGGCCTTTGGAATTGTTGAACATTTGGTTGTACATTTTGTGGCCGAATTTGTTGGAATGGGATAGGATGTTGCATTGGTGGCCCTTGTGGTCTTGGCCGAATGTGTTGTGGTACGAGTTGTTGTTGTTGTTGCATTCCACCGACACTTGCCATCCCTTGAGATTGACTTTGCACATATCCAAATTCTCCTTGATCACCATAACCCCCGTAAGCATACCCATCCTCATCATAACCCTCAAACTCCTCAAATTCTTCATCGTACCCATCTCCTTGAATTCCTGACGATTGCCCAAATGGAAGGTTTGAATATTGAAAACCCGCTTGGTTCGATGGTCTAAATGTTGAAGTAGCATGGACAATGGTCGAAATTGGTGCTATGGTATGGCTTGAATATGACGGACCCGCACCCGGAAAGAAATGGGACAATGGTGGCATAGTAGTGGATGGGTTAAAGGTAATGGTTGGTTGGGTAGTAATGGGTTGTGTTGTGTTGGTTGGTGTAGTGTCATGAGTGGAGTAGGAATTGTAGTGGAATTTGGTATGGTTGTGTTTGGTGATGGTTGTATGGAAGTAGGTATGAATGATGAGGTCGTTTGACCCGTTGTAGGTGGAATTTGTGAATCGGCCATGATGTTTCTTGGTGTAATTAGTGAAGTGGGTGAACCAATTATTCGGTTTTCTCGTAATAAAACCCTGTTTTGCCTTAGCGTTCTTTCGATTTCCGGATCAAATGACAATGGTGACGCTTTGTGAGAGCCTCTAGTATGCATGCACCTGTAGAACCTGCACACTAAACACACCAGTGTAAACCCGAAAATAACAAAGCAAAACTAACAAACTGACACACGTTGCGCACTACTCCCCGGCAACGGCGCCAAAATTTGACGTGATTGTCGTAGGTCACGCAAATTTAATCCCAAAAACAACTATAGATAGTGGTAAGAGGGTATCGAACTCAGGGAGTATGTGGAAAATATGTCGATTAGATAGCTTTGCAACTAAACTACAATTAATCTAATTTGCAGAAAATTAAAGATCAATGATTGAGATTGTTGTTTTAGAAAACTAAATTAATAACTAAGTGCAAATCGAAATTGGTTGTTTAACAGATTAGGAAAGCAATGACCATCTTGGGATTCAGTTTCTTTAAACAATTGTGTGTAATTCCAACTAGAAAGAGTTACATAGACATAACTCGTGTATAGATAATTGAAGTGATAAAAGGGAACAAAGTACTCGGATTATATAAACGCGAGGTTGTTTCCCGATGACCAATTAATCAATAACCAACCCTAACCCTTCCCGTGATATCTCGATTGCCAACGGCACCAAGAACGTACGATTGAGACTAGAAATTGCACTATCAATTAACACGCTACAAACAATTATGCATACACCATGATAAACAAGCAAACACAAGTTATCATTCTAGAAATTCAGAAATAAACACACAAAAGTTCAAAAGAAACCTGCACCTAAGATGATCACCGAAAGTTTTAGCCACACATAGCTTGGTGAATCATCATAACAAGCAATTCAATGTTCATACAAATCGAAAACACAAACCGAATGTTAGGAATTGTCTAAAACAAAGCCAAGATAGCCAAAATCGCCCCCAATGTGTTCTACCAACGTCCAATGATGGGAATAGTTGAAAAGACACCCCTAAACTAACTTAATGATGGCAGTTACACAATGGTTCGCAGACTCCACCGTAGCTTACGGCTCCACCGTAAGTTACGGTGGAAATGGTGTTGTTACGGTGCTTTGAAACTGCATTACGGTGGGAACAAGGCCAATTCCAGGTCCACCGTAAATTACGGTGGGACCGTAATTTACGGTGACAACCTGATTTATGCTTTGTTTCATCCTTTGCTCCGCACTCGACCCGTTCAAATTTAAACCTTCCAAAGCTGCACTTTTCCTCAATTCAAGCCGCCAAACTGTACCTGAGACATAAACAACAGTAGTTATCTAATTCAAGATAATTACGCATATAAATGAGGGATAAATGTGACAACTGGCACAAAACCGGTAACTTCCGTACACTTTAATTATTATTTAATGACTGCTATTATGTGCTTAAATGCCAGCATTGACTGAATTGATGCTAAGCAAGTGAATTCATGCACGTTGTATACTACAAAATATTGCTTTATGCAAAAACGAGAGCGTTGCGTCAAAAATATTAGTAAACTCACCGGTAAGACACACTGTGTCAACGGAACTGCAGAAAGCAGTCAGACAATAAAATTGGAGCCTAGGTGTAGGTCCAATAACAAGAATACATTAAAACCCAAGAGTACATACAAGGGTTTAATATATATGCTATATGAAAGCAAAAATAAGCACTAAAAAGCACCCGAAACACACTTTAAGAGCAGAGCTAATTACGACAAAACTGCGAAACGAACGTTGATGGCAGCCCGGATAATATTTAATCCAACAAATATTCTGTTATGATTAAAATTTAATTTTAATCAGGTTCATGTTAAAAAAAAAATAAGTTAAAACGCTTAAAAACGTTGTTTTTTTTCATGTTTAAGCACGTACCGTGTGTTCCTACGCGACACAGTGCTTACACTGCAAAACGCAGACAACGCAGAAAACCTAGGAATATTCCAGGAATATGCTAGGAATATGCTAGGAATATTCCAGGAATATGCTAGGAATATGCTAGGAATATGCTAGGAATATGCTAGGAATATTCCAGGAATATGCCAGGAATATGCTAGGAATATTCCAGGAATATGCCAGGAATATGCTAGGAATATTCCAGGAATATGCCAGGAATATGCTAGGAATATTCCAGGAATATGCCACGAATATGCTAGGAATATTCCAGGAATATGCCAGGAATATGCTAGGAATATGCCATATGAAATGTCTATAAATAACTTGAGATGGCACATTAGACAATTCACCACCCAACACCACAAAACTACTCTCTCCTCTCCCTAAAAAACTTTCGGCCGAACACCCCTTGATCATCCATCATATTTTTCGATTTTGTTCTTCACATTCCAACATCATACAAGTGTCAAGTGTCACGCATAAGAAGGCTTGGTGCACTCGGAGCTCGAAGGACCTCTTTCTCTAGCTTTTATCCACCACATTCGCGTCTAGAATCTTCCCTAGCCTCGAGCTAGTGGTAAGTTACTTAAAACACATTCTTGAGCTAATCTAGAGTGGTTAATGCGATGTGTAACGATTAAAACTCGGAATCTTGCATTTTGAAGCTTTAAAGTCTACTAAATACATGAATCTTGTTGGTTAAAAGCTTAATAGTTGTGTAAAAGTTGTAGTACTTGAAAGTGGTGATTATTTAGACCCGATCTATGTTGTGGTAGCTCGGATCATCATTTAACCCGGTTTGGTTAAGAGCATGGATCTTGACATAAGCTTGTTTTGAATGGTACAAGGGTTAAAAGGTGAAACTCTACCACACGAGGAACATGAACTTGTGTAAAAGCGTTTTACTTGTGAAATAGTGTTTAAATCTAGCAGATCTACGGATCTACAAGTGGTATTTACAAAGGACCAAGCGTCAAAAGAAATCACAGGTTCTAATCCGGATCTTACACAAACAAAAGTGATTTTTTGTGATCAAACAAGTGTGCGAACACTAGTGTAACAAAAGTTTTAACAAAGAAATAATTTTCGTAAAAACCGACTAGAAGTTGTGGAACTTCATATTCTTTAAAAATAAAGTTTTTAAGAAATTAAACTTATTTTTAAAAGATAACAAGACTTACTAAATGTGCTAGTAAATTACTACACAATTTTAGTAAATATCCAAGTTCATGAAATGGATAAATTAGTGATGTTTGTTGATGATTATTGTTGATGATTATTGTTGATGATTGCTGACGATTTAAAAGAAAATAAACACATGTTTTGAAAACATGGGAAACCTCCATTTTTAGGGGAAACTCTGCCAAAATTTTTATAAATTTATAAATTTCGACACTTAGAAAAATATAAGTTTTTGAGAAACTTATTCCCTAAAAATGTGTTTAAGAGTATTACCAAGGTTTCCCTAATTTTTGGTGAAAAGAAATGAGGATCTTCAAGAATAAAAATGGATATAAGTATGTATATTTTTGAGAGAAAAATATATATTATTTTATCACCAACTTTTGTGCTAAGTGTATATAGTATGTGTTATACGTGCTAGCGTATTAGGACGCAAAAATACACTAAATACTCATGAGGAGTATAAACATGAAAATACACATACAATATACAAGACACATAATTCGGGTGCAAAGTGCAAAACACAAAAGACTTATATTTATTTGTGCGAAAATATTATAAGTAAGATACTTAGTTAAAAATATGAAATATTTTTAACACGACAATACAAATACAAAAGTGAGTGACTGAACTTGTGCGACGCAAGTCTAGTGACTAACGTTAAGAAAACGCGTATAGGTTACGACGTTAATTAAGCAAATCCGGTGAAGTTTACGACGCAAGGAACGCAAAGTTGTGAGTTCATGCCCCCCCTTTTCTCTTAACTGTTTTCAGTTTTATAACTTCGGGGGTGAAATACATGTTACAAACATTTTTATGTTTAACAAATGGTATGGTAATAAAAGCACACTTGGTGAGAACGAGTACCAAGTGTGTGGTGATAGAAGAATACAAGAAACACACTTGGTGAGAACGAGTAACAAGTGTGACGTGAAATAAGAATATGAGAAGCACACTTGGTGAGAACGAGTACCAAGTGTGTTGTGAACTAAGAATATGAGAAGCGCGCTTGGTGAGAAACGAGTACCAAGTAGGATGCGCTATGAAAAATGATGCGAGGAATCGTGTCACGAATAGGGTACAGAAGCACCATTAATCAACAATATACCTAGACCGCAGAACAAAAGGTTAGATCTAACGGGTGCCAGGCAGCCACACTCTCGGTGAGGGCGAGTACCGAGTAGTGCTTTTGTGTCTCAGAATATACCAATTAAATGCCTAAGGTTTGGTGACTTCCTATGTCGTGTCACATGTTAATGGCTTTGCAACCCATTAACAATCCTGATACTTACAGGAATACTTAACTTACATAAAATTCATACCATTCTAAAACTTGATGAATACTTGAGTACGTGGGGTACTCAAGAAAGGCATGGATTATACTTGAGTACGTGGGGTACTCAAGAAGAATTTGAATCATACATGAATACGTGGTGTATTCATGAAACTGGATTTATGAAAACTCGATTTATTCACAAACTATGTTTTCATACAAAGTATACAAAAATGCAAAACAAAACTGCATGAATTCACACCAACATTATGTTGACGTTTTTCCAAAACTCACATGTATTTCAGGTAACTAGGATGGATGTACGCGTGGTCTTACTTATGCTCGTGGATGTCGCTTTGTTTATTGTTAAATAAAGTTGTAACCTTTAAGACAATATGCCATCTGGTGTTGTAAACACTTGACTTATGTTTTGGCAATGTAATGTTTGAAGTTATTTTCGAGCATATAGTATGTTTACCTTTCGTATGCAATGAGAACCTTTCATGATCACACCTCGTGCTTCCGCCGCAGAAAGGGGTGTGACAGATTGGTATCAGAGCTGCGATTGTAGTGAACCAGGATTCCTTCTCGAGTCTAGTCTACAATCTCTAGGATCCTATCACGAAAACAATTTTTCAAAAAGTTTTCATTGCATAAAACGTCCCGCGACATCCACTGCCTGAAACTATTTGCATGAGTCTAGAAAAGACGCTACGTGACCTAGGGTGCACTGGGGTAGCACTTGTCTATGCTTAAGGATTACTTGCAAATATGTGTGATAATTAGCATATACATGTACTAGATGTAGAATACCCCTAGTATACATGACTTTGCCTGAAAACAATGACTTAACTGAAGGAAGAAATACGAGGATGAAACGAACTGTGCGGACCGTGCAAGGAGTTACGTAATTATGGATGCATACATAATTATGGAATTCAGTGCACAGAAATCACAGCAAGTCTTGTCATGTATAGATTCCCTCAGTGCAAGCCCACTAAGTACTCTGCTAGAGTAGAAGTTGTTTGATGTCACTTATGTGGTATATATACCTGTGAATATATATGATACTACTGTCTAGTGTGACGACATCAAACAAATATTTAACCCTGTTGTGTTATGTTCTATCGGAACATGGCACCCAGGAGAGCTGTGAATGCTCGAGGTGGTGATCAACCTCCTCCTCCCCTACTGCCAAGAACTACTGAAGAGCTGGACGCTCTACTGGAAGAGAGGATCTCTGCTGTTATCGCCCAGTACGAGGTGAACCGTACCCAAGACAGTGGAGGGCCAAGCAATGCTAGGCATAACGGACATGGAGATTCGTCAGGAGGAAACGCAGCCCAAGGCTGCACCTTCAAGCAGTTCCTCGACTGCAAACCAATGAACTACGATGGCACTGGAGGAGCGGTAGCATTTGTGCGTTGGACGGAGAAGACTGAGGCCACTATCCGCATGAGCAAGGGTACCGCGGATCACAAGTCACCTTTGCTACTGGGTTATTTGTCGATGAAGCTTTGACTTGGTGGAACCTGCAAGTCCAAACCCTAGGCGATGATGCCGCGTATGGCATGACATGGAATAGAATCTAGTAGATTAGAAGTTCCGTTCTCCATAGAATTAGCCAATGGAAAACTTGTTGAATCGGGCGAAGTTGTTAGAAACTGCACACTCGAACTTGGTGAACGAAGATTTAGCATCGACCTTCTACCTATTCAATTGGGTAGCTTTGATGTAGTGGTCGGAATGGACTGGTTGTCCAAGAACAAAGCCGAAGTCATTTGTCATGAGAAAATCATTCGCATCCCTTTAACGAATGATGAAACTCTCATCGTGCATGGAGAAAAACGAGACGCGCCTCTTCGAATCATCAGTTGCATGAAGGCACAAAAGTGCTTAAGGAAAGGATGCGTTGCCTTCCTAGCACACGTTGTAGATAAGAAAGCTATGGAGCCAAAACTCGAAGACATTCCTGTGGTGAAGGAATTCCCTGATGTGTTCCCTGAAGATCTGCCAGGATTACCTCTGCAACGACAAGTCGAATTCCGTATCGACTTGGTTCCAGGAGCCGCTCCTGTAGCCAAGGCGCCCTATCGACTTGCACCATCCGAAATGCAAGAATTATCTACACAACTCCAGGAGTTGTTGGATAAAGGATTCATAAGGCCAAGCTTCTCGCCCTGGGGAGCTCCAGTATTGTTCGTGAAGAAGAAGGATGGAACTCTGCGAATGTGCATCGATTACAGAGAACTGAACAAGCTAACGATCAAGAATCGGTGCCCACTACCGAGGATTGACGACTTGTTTGACCAACACCAGCTGAGAATCCAAGAGGAAAGCGTACCAAAGACTGCATTCAGAACACGCTATGGACATTACGAGTTTCTTGTGATGCCATTCGGGCTGACGAATGCACCAGCGGTCTTTATGGATCTGATGAACCGCGTATGCAAACCATATCTTGATAAATTTGTGATCGTATTTATCGACGATATCCTGATCTATTCTCGGACGAAAGAAGAGCATGAGCAACACCTCATGACCATTCTAGAGCTACTGAAGAAAGAGAAACTGTATGCAAAGTTCTCAAAGTGCGAATTCTGGATTCGCGAAGTACAATTTCTTGGTCACATGGTGAATGAGAAGGGCATTCATGTAGACCCGTCCAAGATAGAAGCAATAAAGAATTGGGAAGCTCCCAAAACCCCAACTGAGGTTCGCCAATTTTTGGGCTTAGCGGGCTACTATAGGAGATTCATCGAGAATTTCTCGAAAATAGCTCAGCCGCTAACTGCCCTTACTCAGAAAGACAAGAAGTACGATTGGGGTGTTAAACAAGAGGAAGCTTTTCAGCTACTCAAAAGCAAGCTATGCGATGCACCAATATTGTCACTACCCGAAGGCACGGAAGACTTCGTGGTATACTGCGACGCTTCGCGACAAGGACTAGGTTGCGTGCTCATGCAACGCCAAAAGGTCATCGCTTACGCTTCAAGGAAATTGAAGGTACACGAAAGAAATTATACCACTCACGACCTGGAGCTGGGCGCAGTGGTATTCGCCTTGAAAATCTGGCGACACAATCTATATGGTACTCGATGTACAATCTTCACAGATCACAAAAGCCTGCAACACATATTTGATCAGAAGGAATTGAATATGCGCCAGCGGCGATGGGTCGAGCTGCTAAATGATTATGACTGTGAGATTAAGTACCATCCTGGAAAGGCAAACGTTGTAGCAGACGCGTTGAGCCGAAAAGAAAGGGTTAAGACCCTAAGGGTTCGAGCATTGGAGATGACTATTCGAACGAACCTCACTTCACGTATTCGTGACGCGCAACAAGAAGCCCTTAAGGTAGAAAACTGCAAAGTTGAATACCTCCGAGGTGCATTGAAGTACATGGCGCCAAATGAAGAGGGAGCCTTATACTTTAAAAAGCGTATTTGGGTTCCGCTCTATGGTGGCCTACGAGAAGTCATCCTTGATGAAGCGCACAAGTCAAGATACTCGATCCATCCCGGATCGGACAAGATGTATCAAGACTTAAAAGAATACTATTGGTGGTCGAGACTCAAGAGCGACGTTGCTGTTTATGTTGGTAAATGCCTAACCTGTGCTAAGGTTAAGGCTGAATATCAGAAACCGTCTGGCCTACTACAACAACCAGAGATTCCCGTATGGAAGTGGGAATAAATCTCGATGGACTTCATAACAAAGTTACCCAGGACCCCAAGAGGGCACGATATGATATGGGTAATAGTTGATCGATTGACGAAGTCTGCGCATTTCCTACCAATCCGAGAGAAGGATAGCACTGGAAAGCTTGCTGAAATATACCTAAAAGAAATTGTCACGCGTCATGGAGTGCCAATCTCCATTATTTCAGACAGAGATGGACGCTTTGTCTCAATAATCTGGCAATCATTTCAGGAAGCCTTTGGATCTCAGCTAGATCTAAGCACGGCATTCCATCCTCAGACAGACGGCCAGAGCGAGCGGACTATACAAACATTGGAAGATATGCTTCGCGCATGTGTCATGGATCTAGGCGGCAGCTGGGATACTCACCTACCCTTGGTTGAGTTTTCCTACAATAACAATTATTATACAAGTATAAAGGCTGCGCCGTTCGAAGCTCTATATGGCCGCAAATGCCGATCGCCCTTATGTTGGGCAGATGCCGGAGATAAACGTATGGTTGGTCCTGAACTTGTACAAGAGACAACCGACAAGATTGCACAGATCCGAGAGCGCATTAAGGCGGCTCGAGATCGACAAAAGAGCTACGCTGATCCGAAAAGAAAATCGGTAGAATTCGAGCTGGGAGACAAAGTGTTGTTAAAAGTCTCACCTTGGAAGGGCGTAGTCAGATTTGGAAAGCGTGGAAAGCTGAATCCACGATACATCGGGCCATTCAGAATATTGAAAAGAATTGGCACCGTGGCATACAGGTTGGAGTTACCGGAAAAAATTAATGGAGTACATGATACGTTTCATGTATCCAACCTGAAGAAGAGTCCAACACAAGAAAACGTGATCATCCCGATGGATGAAGTGCATATCGATGAAGCCCTCCGATTTACAGAACAACCCGTTGAGGTTACCGACTGGAAAGTCAACAAGACCAGGAGGAGCAGTGTGAAACTTGTCAAAGTACGTTGGAACTCTAAGCACGAACCCGAGTACACATGGGAACGTGAAGACCAGTTCAAAGAAAAATATCCCCACCTATTCAAAAAGACTCCTGCGAGAGTTAGTTCAGCCTGAATTTCGGGACGAAATTCTTTTAACGGGGGGAGACTGTGACAACTGGCACAAAACCGGTAACTTCCGTACACTTTAATTATTATTTAATGACTGCTATTATGTGCTTAAATGCCAGCATTGACTGAATTGATGCTAAGCAAGTGAATTCATGCACGTTGTATACTACAAAATATTGCTTTATGCAAAAACGAGAGCGTTGCGTCAAAAATATTAGTAAACTCACCGGTAAGACACACTGTGTCAACGGAACTGCAGAAAGCAGTCAGACAATAAAATTGGAGCCTAGGTGTAGGTCCAATAACAAGAATACATTAAAACCCAAGAGTACATACAAGGGTTTAATATATATGCTATATGAAAGCAAAAATAAGCACTAAAAAGCACCCGAAACACACTTTAAGAGCAGAGCTAATTACGACAAAACTGCGAAACGAACGTTGATGGCAGCCCGGATAATATTTAATCCAACAAATATTCTGTTATGATTAAAATTTAATTTTAATCAGGTTCATGTTAAAAAAAAAATAAGTTAAAACGCTTAAAAACGTTGTTTTTTTTCATGTTTAAGCACGTACCGTGTGTTCCTACGCGACACAGTGCTTACACTGCAAAACGCAGACAACGCAGAAAACCTAGGAATATTCCAGGAATATGCTAGGAATATGCTAGGAATATTCCAGGAATATGCTAGGAATATGCTAGGAATATGCTAGGAATATGCTAGGAATATTCCAGGAATATGCCAGGAATATGCTAGGAATATTCCAGGAATATGCCAGGAATATGCTAGGAATATTCCAGGAATATGCCAGGAATATGCTAGGAATATTCCAGGAATATGCCACGAATATGCTAGGAATATTCCAGGAATATGCCAGGAATATGCTAGGAATATGCCATATGAAATGTCTATAAATAACTTGAGATGGCACATTAGACAATTCACCACCCAACACCACAAAACTACTCTCTCCTCTCCCTAAAAAACTTTCGGCCGAACACCCCTTGATCATCCATCATATTTTTCGATTTTGTTCTTCACATTCCAACATCATACAAGTGTCAAGTGTCACGCATAAGAAGGCTTGGTGCACTCGGAGCTCGAAGGACCTCTTTCTCTAGCTTTTATCCACCACATTCGCGTCTAGAATCTTCCCTAGCCTCGAGCTAGTGGTAAGTTACTTAAAACACATTCTTGAGCTAATCTAGAGTGGTTAATGCGATGTGTAACGATTAAAACTCGGAATCTTGCATTTTGAAGCTTTAAAGTCTACTAAATACATGAATCTTGTTGGTTAAAAGCTTAATAGTTGTGTAAAAGTTGTAGTACTTGAAAGTGGTGATTATTTAGACCCGATCTATGTTGTGGTAGCTCGGATCATCATTTAACCCGGTTTGGTTAAGAGCATGGATCTTGACATAAGCTTGTTTTGAATGGTACAAGGGTTAAAAGGTGAAACTCTACCACACGAGGAACATGAACTTGTGTAAAAGCGTTTTACTTGTGAAATAGTGTTTAAATCTAGCAGATCTACGGATCTACAAGTGGTATTTACAAAGGACCAAGCGTCAAAAGAAATCACAGGTTCTAATCCGGATCTTACACAAACAAAAGTGATTTTTTGTGATCAAACAAGTGTGCGAACACTAGTGTAACAAAAGTTTTAACAAAGAAATAATTTTCGTAAAAACCGACTAGAAGTTGTGGAACTTCATATTCTTTAAAAATAAAGTTTTTAAGAAATTAAACTTATTTTTAAAAGATAACAAGACTTACTAAATGTGCTAGTAAATTACTACACAATTTTAGTAAATATCCAAGTTCATGAAATGGATAAATTAGTGATGTTTGTTGATGATTATTGTTGATGATTATTGTTGATGATTGCTGACGATTTAAAAGAAAATAAACACATGTTTTGAAAACATGGGAAACCTCCATTTTTAGGGGAAACTCTGCCAAAATTTTTATAAATTTATAAATTTCGACACTTAGAAAAATATAAGTTTTTGAGAAACTTATTCCCTAAAAATGTGTTTAAGAGTATTACCAAGGTTTCCCTAATTTTTGGTGAAAAGAAATGAGGATCTTCAAGAATAAAAATGGATATAAGTATGTATATTTTTGAGAGAAAAATATATATTATTTTATCACCAACTTTTGTGCTAAGTGTATATAGTATGTGTTATACGTGCTAGCGTATTAGGACGCAAAAATACACTAAATACTCATGAGGAGTATAAACATGAAAATACACATACAATATACAAGACACATAATTCGGGTGCAAAGTGCAAAACACAAAAGACTTATATTTATTTGTGCGAAAATATTATAAGTAAGATACTTAGTTAAAAATATGAAATATTTTTAACACGACAATACAAATACAAAAGTGAGTGACTGAACTTGTGCGACGCAAGTCTAGTGACTAACGTTAAGAAAACGCGTATAGGTTACGACGTTAATTAAGCAAATCCGGTGAAGTTTACGACGCAAGGAACGCAAAGTTGTGAGTTCATGCTCCCCCTTTTCTCTTAACTGTTTTCAGTTTTATAACTTCGGGGGTGAAATACATGTTACAAACATTTTTATGTTTAACAAATGGTATGGTAATAAAAGCACACTTGGTGAGAACGAGTACCAAGTGTGTGGTGATAGAAGAATACAAGAAACACACTTGGTGAGAACGAGTAACAAGTGTGACGTGAAATAAGAATATGAGAAGCACACTTGGTGAGAACGAGTACCAAGTGTGTTGTGAACTAAGAATATGAGAAGCGCGCTTGGTGAGAAACGAGTACCAAGTAGGATGCGCTATGAAAAATGATGCGAGGAATCGTGTCACGAATAGGGTACAGAAGCACCATTAATCAACAATATACCTAGACCGCAGAACAAAAGGTTAGATCTAACGGGTGCCAGGCAGCCACACTCTCGGTGAGGGCGAGTACCGAGTAGTGCTTTTGTGTCTCAGAATATACCAATTAAATGCCTAAGGTTTGGTGACTTCCTATGTCGTGTCACATGTTAATGGCTTTGCAACCCATTAACAATCCTGATACTTACAGGAATACTTAACTTACATAAAATTCATACCATTCTAAAACTTGATGAATACTTGAGTACGTGGGGTACTCAAGAAAGGCATGGATTATACTTGAGTACGTGGGGTACTCAAGAAGAATTTGAATCATACATGAATACGTGGTGTATTCATGAAACTGGATTTATGAAAACTCGATTTATTCACAAACTATGTTTTCATACAAAGTATACAAAAATGCAAAACAAAACTGCATGAATTCACACCAACATTATGTTGACGTTTTTCCAAAACTCACATGTATTTCAGGTAACTAGGATGGATGTACGCGTGGTCTTACTTATGCTCGTGGATGTCGCTTTGTTTATTGTTAAATAAAGTTGTAACCTTTAAGACAATATGCCATCTGGTGTTGTAAACACTTGACTTATGTTTTGGCAATGTAATGTTTGAAGTTATTTTCGAGCATATAGTATGTTTACCTTTCGTATGCAATGAGAACCTTTCATGATCACACCTCGTGCTTCCGCCGCAGAAAGGGATGTGACAATAAACTTGTCTTTTAACTTCGTAAAGGGTTGTCCAATGGACCACCCGTCACCAAACCAAACATCCATCATCTTTACATTTTCAAATCTCAAACTCAAGAGTTCATGCAAAAATGGAGGTTTATGGATGAACCAAAATACTTAGGAGACTAGGAAAGCTATTAGGAGCCTTCTTTGGTGGAACTTGAAGCTCTAAACCATCAACATTTTCAAATCTTCATCTTTATTTCCTTGCAAAATTGTAAGAACATCATACTAGTTTCACTTTTATTTTTTATTTCTTTTACAGGTTCATCATAAACCCACTTGAAAAATAACAAGAAACAACTAAAAATCATTATTTTTAAACATGATTTTTCTATGATTAAGAGATGAACTTGGAGAAATCAAGCCTAATAAATTTGAATCTTGGTTATTTTTACTCGAAAATATGATCTACATACATGCATGTAGGATCAACCAAGATTCATCAACAAAGTGATGAACATAAATTTTTTTATGAACATGCTTGCTAGTAAAAAGTAAGAAAATATTTAAAACCAAGAAAATAAATTTTTGAAATATTTCTTGAATAAAGTTTCCATTTCTGGAAAGGATCAAAATCAAGAAATATGTTGGTAGTAAACGTTTTGGATACATATTTATGCTTCAAATGACCTTGTAAGACATCTAAAACAAGAGTTTTTCATAAAATCTCGTTCTACAAATTTTTGGCAAAATAAGGAATAAAGTTTCCTTTTTAGGAAAATTAAGAACAATATCATGTTCATGCTACTTTTGTTGACAAATTTTGTTAAATATTGATACTTGATGGTGTTTTGCATTGAAATAATTTGAAAACAAATTTTGTATAAACTTGGGGAAAAATCCATATTACAAACAAAATTATGGCAAAATTTTTATAAATTTTGTTATGTATTAAAATTTGTTAAACAAAGAAGTTTGTGACTAAAACAATTATTTGAGGTCTTTAAACATGGTTAAATGAATTTTGGACAAGGTCATAAATCCATGTTTTATAAAAAGATTTCTAAATAAAAATGACAAGTATATATTTTTGGATAAAATGTGTACTTACAAAAATATTCATCAAGTATCATAAGTTTGTATATTTTTGATATGTACATCATATGTTAGTTCTAGTAGGAACAAATGCAAAATTGATACACATCCGCAAAAATTACCAAAAATATATATATGAACTTGAATAACGAAATAAAATGTCCATCCTTGGACACGAAAACACAAATGGACAAATTCGGACACTATTGGACTATATGGACTTTTAGACAAACTAAAATGGCACAAACAAAGCAATTGGTAAAACGTGACGGACGACACAAACGGGATAAACGATACGAATAATTAAAACCTACATGTAGTAAACGACTATAACAAAATACTAGCCGTCACACAAGTTTATGCACTTAAATGTTTCAACTATGGCATAAGTAACGATTTTTATAAAAATTAGATTTTTATAAAAATACAAGTATTACTATTATTATTTTTTTACTAGCCCAAAATTTTGTATTTTAAAAGGTAGTCCATAAATTAAAAATTGGGCTAATGCCCATTTCTCATAAATAAAATTTGGGCTAGGCACACTTTTACAAAACAATTGACTAAAAATATATTTTTAGTCAAATTTGGGCTAAAGCCCACTTTACAAAGTACTTGGGCTAAAAACCCAATATTTACAAATTATTATGGACTAGATATCTTTCAGAAAACAATTTGGGCTAGGCCCATTCTTACACAAGTTATTTGGGCTAAGTCCACAACCATAAACTAAATTGGGCTAGGCCTACCTTTATAAAATGTTTTGGGCTAAGGCCCACTCCTACAAATTAATTTGGGCTTGACCCATATTTTTTTAAACAAAGTTGTTGGGCTAGGCCCATAAGCACCAAATACCCAAAATGGACTTAAATTCTAAAACATAAATTAAGCCCATTCAAACACAAATAAAATAAAATAAATGTATATATACAAGGAAGTTATATATATACGAAAACACAAAAACAAAATACAAGATAGAATATTTGTACGATACACAAAAACAAACCTAAGTGTCTAACTAGATTAGAACACTTGTAGGTCGAGAAACGAACCGCGAACAAGGAATCGAATAGAGATTTGCACGGAACGCAAATCTGTGAGTTCATGTTTTCCCCTTTTACTTTGAATGTTTATAGTTTTAAACTTCGGGGATGTATACATGTTACAAATAGTATGATAATACAATGAAACTATTTTGATCACATGTGGATAGGTGTTAAAATAAAGGGGCCATTAATGAATAAACAAGTACCGAGGAACAAACGAATAGATCTATTTGGGTTTTGGCAAGCCCCACTCTTAACGACAACGATAACCACGATCATCAAGAGTGCCTTTGTGTCCAAACTAGTGTCGTTGACACACACGATAAATTGTCAAGGTTTGGTTGCCTCTTATTCGGCATACATATTAGTGTCCTTACAACACACTAATGATCATACAATTTTTTTTATCATACTATACAAAAACGAATTTTATTACTTCAAATGCTTTGGAGACTCATTTGATGTGAAAACAAAATAACATGAATTCACTCAACTTTTGTTGACGTTTTCAAAATTAACATGTATTACAGGAGATTAGTGGACGGCTTTGGAAAAATATGTTCAAGTGGTTATCAAGAACGCAAGCTTTTGTGTTGTCATTCGTTTTCGGTTGTTATGTTTTGAACTTTGAATAATGTAGTTAAAGTTGTTGTTGTTTCAAGTTTCAAACAAGACATATGTAATGTAAACTATGGTTTCGAATCAAATGTATGGATGAACATCTTTTACGTTTCAAATATGTTGTTTACTCAATTGATTGTAACGATTGCCGCTCTTGTCACACCTCGCCATACGCTTCCGCATAAACCGAAAATCGGGGTGTGACATATATAACTTTGTAAATATCAAGAGGACTTTTTGGGTGAAGGGTTAGGCTTGGGCTAAAGGTGGGTGGTTGGGTTAGTGGTTAGTAAAAGGGCGAAAAGCGTAACAAACGTCGATTTTTGAAAGACTTTTTATTTTTCACATTTTCATTTCATTTTGATGAACCATTTGTTTCAAACAAATTTATTTTTGATGGACATGTTTGTTTATTTGGTTTCATCCATATATATATATATATATATATATTCAAGTCATAAGAAATCCGAACGTTGTTACTAAAAGAAAGGGTTAAAATAAAAAGGTTTAGGTGGGTAAAAAGGGCGATTTGTTTTGGGTTAAGAAATGAAAAGGTTTAGGCTCAAAGGGTTTAACTAAGGGGATTTTGGGTAGGTGGTAAAAAAATGAAAAATAATGGTGTAGAAAGAAAAAAAAAGGGTTAGTCCTAATGCCTCCATCATTTACTTACTTGGGTTTAAGTTGGTAAGGATCGGGAATGTATTGTTGTGGCAAGTTCTAGAGTCGTACGAACCAAGCGGCTATTCACACAAGAAACGAAAAATGAGCATTTAGTGTAAAGATATGTATTTGTATGCTCGATAAAGGCTCAAAACTCACTTTTGTGGGAAAGGGTTTTTATGTGATCAAGTATATATAATCAAATTTTAACTAAGCTTGTCATGCCGTTTCATAATTTTCTTATGTTGGTTCTTTTTATCACGACGCTATCGGTTGTAAACTTGTAAAAATATAACCTTGTTAAACTTTGAATTTCCAACTTAAACTTAGACAAGTAAAAAAAATGAAAATTTTTGAAAAAATTTGGGGTGATTAGCGGTTCCAATAGAGTTTTGTGTAAGACTTCTTATTAGGACTTGCAAGATTCAAGGTTTTAGCATCCCCCCCACACTTAAATTACACATTGTCCTCAATGTGTCCCAAAAATTAGTTTTTAGGTTGATTGAATGTGTAAAAGGGTGTTAAAAGCAAAATTTTATGTTACTGGCATCCTGGATATGGCCCCGTGTCGGATGGACACGACCCCGTGTTCAACTGCCAGTAATGAAAACTTACAGAAGGTGGACACGGGGGCGTGTTGGCTGGGCACGACCCCGTGTCTGGCAAAAATCTGCAGAAATTAAACAAACAGCAGGTCTGGGAGGTGGGCACGGGGGCGTGTCGGCCGGACACGGCCCTGTGTGGACAGTCTGCAAAGTTGAAAAACAGGTTTCTTTCTCCGGTTTTCCTGCCCTGGCTTTAGTAGTACTAATGTTTAGCACCCTAAGCCTCGTAGGTACCTGTTTTATCAATAAATACCACACCAAACAATACCAAACGTCCTAGATTACCAAGTTAAGCATCCAAACCATCAAGTTAAAGAAAAAAAACAAAAGAAGAAAATAAAAATAAGTTAGGAAAAGTAAATTGTTCAACACTTCGGCACGTAGGCCGGAAATTGTTCGATAGAAAGGGAATTTTAACCTGTAGGATCACCAACCAGCCGCTCCTACTCCTACTCCACCCGCCTAGTCCATGTCTTCATCACTGTCATCACCTCCTCCCCCATGCCCCGCCATATACTCCCGGATGCTTCCGATGTCATCTTGGATATCGGAGATGTTTCTTTCAATGGCTCCGACCCGGTGGTATGTGTTGTTGGCGAGGTTGTAGGTGTTCCTGGTGCACATAAGGTTTTCCTGCAAAAGATCATGTAAACTCTGAAAGTTAGGAAAACCGCCTCCTTGTGAGGAGGACGGGCCCGGTTCACCGTGGGGTTGGTACTGGTATTGGGGAGGTGGAGCGTGAAGGACTAGCGCCTCTTGCGGGTTCCATGCATGGCCTTGCATCCTCTGAAAGCTTACCGACCCGTCTTCCGCCTCATGGATTAGGTTCATGGAGCAACAAATGTGTACATCGACCCGTCCTGACCATGGGCTCCTCTCGAAAGACCTAGGGATGTTCGCGAAGTGCTTGAAGAGGCGGTACACCCATCCCCTGAAGAAAATAGGGGTTAGTGCATGAGCAAGCCGGTTCAGATGCATGTTCCGGAGTAGGAGAAATGGAACATCAAGGGGTCTTCGGGTGTGAATGCAGTGAAGGACTACCAAATCTCTCAACCCAACAATGCCGCTGATGTCATGTCTTTGACTAAGAGAGTAAGCGACGAGCCTATGAATGTAGCGGTAAAGCGGATCCCTCAGCTTAGTGCTCTTAGTGCTGCTCGGATTGTGGAACCCATCACCAATCTGAGCCCATGCGGCTTGGCGTTCGTTTTCATCTAACTCTCACATTCCTCCGGTGTTTTCTTCACTTCCCGAATCCTCCTCCGTATACAGCCCATCTATTGCCCCGAATTGTGCCATAGAGATCGAGTACCTAGTTCCACCACACCGAAATGCAACCCCATTATTGTCGAAAGGGTCGCACCTCGAATTAAAAGTGAAGGTGTTGTAGAACTCCATAGTGCACTCGTGTACCGATCGAAGTCGAGTGGTTAGGGCAACCCTTAGTGGGCCGGTAACGAGGTTGTTAAACCGGTCAAGTTGGTTCACCATGGCTAAGAGGTCCGTGCATGCTTGTCTTGGGTATTCTTCGGGTCTTGTTTGAAGTGTGTCATATCTGGCCCTAGCATCGAGCTCATTTGCGTTGAATCTTGTGAACTTCTTCGACATCTAGATGTTGTTAGAATGAGAGGAGACATCGAAAATCTGTGGAAAATCGCCTGGACCAGAGCGTTTTTCGGGGAAACGGGGCGTGTGGAATGATGGAACTGATATGAAAAAAGGGGTTTTATCCCGACAGTTGTGCGGACACGGCCCCATGCCGAGCAAAGTTTTGAATTTTTTTTCCAGTGCTCGTGTGAGTGCCCTGGTATGATGTTGATGCCTTTACTCGTCGACCGTTTGAAGCGAGATCTCTTCCTCCTCATCCTCAATGGATCCTTGATAGAGTTTCAGCCGTTGGCCATTGACTTTGAATGGAATTCCATTCCGAGATTTAATTTCTGATCTTTGGCAAGCATCACATGTCTTGACAAGATTTTGCGCATCTTTGTAAATGGTTGGCCAATAAAACCCTGAATCAAATACCTTTCGTGCGGTACTAGCGGCACCATGATGTCCTCCATATGGACCTTCATGACAATGGTGGAGAATCCTTCGCGATTCGTAGCCATGTACACATCTTCGGATGAGTTGGTCGGCACACATTTTGAAAAGATAGGGATCTTCCCAAAAGTAATGCTTTACATCAGCAAAGAATTTCTTTCTTTGGTGATGTGGTCATCCCTTTGCGACTATACCGCTAGCTAAGTAGTTAGCATAGTCGGCATATGAAGACTCTTGTCTATGTTCCGCCATTTCCAGGGACTCTATTGGAAATTTTTCGTTGATTTGCTCGTCCCTGTTTGCCTCCAAAGCTGGGTCTTCTAAATGTGAAAGATGATCTGCTGCTGTGTTTTCTGCTCCTCTTTTGTCTTTGATTTCAATATCAAATTCTTGTAGGAGTAAAATCCACCTGATCAAACGGGGTTTTGCGTCTTGTTTCTTGAAGAGGTATCGGATGGCTGCATGATCTGTATAGACTATAGTTTTAGAAAGAACAAGGTAAGAACAAAATTTATCAAAAGCAAAAACCACAGCTAGTAATTCTTTTTCAGTAGTTGTGTAATTCTCTTGTGCATCGTTAAGTGTTTTACTAGCATAATAAATTGGGTGGAAATGCTTTTCTTTTCTTTGTCCCAAGACTACTCCAAAGGCAAAGTCACTTGCATCACACATGATTTCGAAAGGTAATTTCCAATCACGCGCTATCATGATAGGTGCATTGACTAGCAATTCCTTGAGGGTTAGAAATGCATGATTGCAATCCTTGTTAAAGATGAAAGGCGCATCTTTTTCAAGTAATTTTGTTAGAGGTCTTGAAATTTTCGAAAAGTCTTTGATAAACCGTCTATAAAATCCGGCATGCCCTAAGAAACTTCTGATTGCTCTAATGGAGGATGGTGGAGGTAATCGAGAAATTGTGTCTATTTTTGCTCGATCAACTTCCATTCCTTCGCTCGAGATCTTGTGACCGAGTACTATTCCCTCAGTTACCATGAAATGGCATTTTTCCCAGTTAAGGGCGAGGTTAGTTTCCTCACATCGGGATAGCATTCGTTCGAGGTTATCGAGGCATTGGTCGTATGAATCTCCAAATATAGAAAAGTCGTCCATGAAGACTTCCATTGTCTTTTCTATCATGTCATGGAAGATGGCCACCATGCAACGTTGGAATGTTGCGGGGGCATTACATAGACCGAATGGCATGCGTCGATAAGCAAAAGTTCCGTAGGGACATGTGAAAGTTGTCTTTTCTTGGTCTTCAGGTGCTATCGGAATTTGGAAGTATCCTGAAAAACCATCCAAGAAACAGTAAAATTTATGACTGGATAGTCGTTCTAGCAATTGATCAATGAAGGGCAAAGGAAAGTGGTCTTTCCTTGTTGCTTCATTTAATCGTCTATAGTCTATACATACTCTCCATCCTGTGACGGTTCTCGTTGGTATTAATTCATTCTTTTCATTAGTTATTACCGTCATACCTCCTTTCTTTGGGACTACTTGGACGGGACTCACCCAAGGACTATCGGAGATAACATAAATAAGTCCGGCGTCAAGTAGTTTGATGACCTCATTTTTAACCACTTCTTGGACATTTAGATTTACTCTTCGTTGTGGTTGTATTACTAATTTGTAGTCATCGTTCATTAGAATTTTGTGCGTGCACATGGAAGGGCTTATTCCTTTTATATCTACAAGCTTCCAAGTGATCGCATTTTTATGTTTTTTCAAAAGTTTAATTAATTTTTCTTTTTCTACACTACTTAATTTAGACGAAATAATTACAGGTGAATTACCATCTTTGTCTAGAAAAGCTGTTGGTGCACAACATCTGCTGATTACGTCTTGTATCGAGTCAGAGACATCGAATGATAGATCTTAGATTGAAATATAGAAAATAGTGAGATTGTATAGGTTGGGCCGCTTATTAGTCCATTAGATATTGTGGGTCGCTCGAGTGGTAGTTAGATGGACCGCTCATGTGACATTCAATCTGGGCCGCTCATATGTCAATAGGTTGTACCGTTTATGTGTCAACAGGTAGGACCGCTAATGTGACATATGTATGGACCGCTTATTGGGCCTGTCCAATAAGCGGTTCCAGATCTCTATAAATACCCTAAGAGCGAATTCAGTTGTAACAGTTCCTGATTTTTCGTACCGAAGTGCTGCCGGATCGAAAACAGGTTGTACTCATCGTCAGATCAATAGAAAAAGAGTTTAAAGTGATATACTAGCTATTCCTACGTCATTTACTTGTTTTCCGCACCTGTACTTGACGAAAACACCTCTGAACGACTCGTTTGGGTCAATAAACGATCCTACAAGTGGTATCAGAGCTTCAGGAGGAGGAGTTCTACAGGAAATAGCTGGAAATTGTTGAAAATTCTGTCTTCTACTCATTCTTTTTCAGTTTCAGATATTTTTCACGGTCGAAACTTGATCAAAATCTCAGGAATTGTGCGCAATGGTATAAAGACAAACCCTTGAAAGTTTGGGGTTGAAATTCAAAGAATTAGTGGGTCAAATCATTGTCCGAAGTTGGATCGTTGTTCTGGAACATTCTGGATCGCTTATTGGACCTAGTGTAAACCGCTTATCCGTACAAGTCTGAACCGCTTATTCGGTCGAACAACAAATTTTTGAACCGCTTATTTGAACATATCTTGGATCGCTGATTCGGTCGAGTGACTTGGACCGCTCCAAAATCAGTTGAGAACCGCTCGAACAACAACACTTGAACCGCTCGTATAGCATTTTATTAGGATCGCTTATTTGGATTATCAGGGATCGCTTTTTCGGACAAAGTGTGGATCGCGTATTTGACATTTTGTTTGGATCGTCTTTGTGACACATTATTCATTTGGACCGCTTTTTGTCAGCTGCATTGAATTTTGTGTTAAGTCAACATGAGTTCTGAATTCTTCAACGCGTTTGCTACACCGAGCACTCCAGTCGCGATTGCTCAAGCCATGAATCTTGAAAATGAGACGGGAACCACCCAGAAACCCCCGAAACTGATGAGTATTGAAGAATACTACGGGTGGCAGGATAGATTTGAAAACTGGGTTCAAGCAAATCATCTTAGATCATGGGAATGTATCTTGAAGAAATATATGTTACCGAGAACAGAGATGAATGTTATCAAACAGATATCTGAATTCACAGATCAAGAACGTGCAATGTACAGAGCAGAGAAAATGATGATTAGTTTATTGCAACAAGCGATTAAAGAAGATATATTCATTCTGTTGGAACACGACAAAACTGCTAAGTCAATATGGGAAGCTCTTAAAATCAAATTCGAGGGAAGTACGAGTATGGTTAAAAGCAAAAAGGCATTGCTTAATAAAGAGTTTGATCTTTTTAGCAGTCTACCAGGAGAAGATACTAAGAAGCTGATTGAGAGATACTGTCACTTAGTGAGATCATTAACAATGATTGGTGTTGATAAAAAATCTGAAGAGTATGTGGATAAATTGGCTGACGCGTTACCTCAGAAAGAGTGGGGAACGTATTTGATGATATTGAAAAACACGGGTGTTTATGATGGACTGACAATTGGGCAATTTATTGAAAAATTAGAGGCTCAGAATCTTGAACAGCAAAAGATCGCTAGAATGAACAGTCCTAGTGGTCAACAGGATATTAAAATGTACTATAAAGGTAGTGTTCCAGTTTCTGAAGCTGAAAGAAGTCCAAAGATTCAAACCGCCTTCAGTGCTGGAGATTCATCAGAAAAAGCTGATCAGAGTTCAAACAAGATTAGCGGCGGGTTTTCATCATTTCCGAGTGTGAATCCAAAAGAGACTAATACAAGCTTTCAGTCTCAGAGTACGAAAACCGGAAATGGATACATAATTCAGTGCAACATAGCTCTCAACCTTCCAGAAGGTCAAAGCTTCTCTGAAGACACTGCTAAAGACCACATGGCACTTCTGGGTTCAGTTCTGTTATCTTATGAAGGTCTAGTTGCTGGCCGGATCGGAAATCCTATGCTCACCAAAGAGGATTACGACCAAATAGACGCCGATGAAATGGAACTTATGGATATCAAATGGTGTCTTGCTAGTGTTCTTCGTCGGGCTGAGAAATTCAAAACCATTACCGGGAGAAATGACTTTCTTGATGCACATGTTTCTACTTTAGGTTTTGATAAATCTAAAGTTACTTGTTTTCGATGCAGGGAGAAGGGCCATTTCAAACGGGAGTGCAAAGGAAGAGAAGCTAGCGGAGCACAGAATCCATTCGGGAAAGATGACTACTACCGCAAAGCTATCTATCAGCAAGTTGGTCAATCCCAGGAACCTCAGACAGCTCACGGAAGAAGAATTGAAGATCCAAAAAGAGCATGCTTGGTAGATTTCAGCTGGAGTGATTATATATCATCTAAAGACACTACAGCACGAGTTATCGATCAAGATGACGAGAAACTACCAGAAGGTTTCAGTTGGGATATGTTTGTGGATGAGAAGGGAGAATACAAAGCTTTCATTGCCAAGATTGTCCGAGAGCCAGATTTGTTTGCTACTTGGATGAAATCGATTGGTGTGAATGTGCCTAGTGAGATTGAAAAGTCTGTATCATCTGATGAAAATTCAGAAAGTACCGATGAACTTTCAGAAAGATCTGGAGAAATTTCAGACGGTTCAGATGAGAGTTTATTGAGTTCTGATGAGAGTGTACAGAATGAAAGTGTTTCAGAAAAACCAGTTATATTTGATAAAACATCGTCTGATTCTGGTGTTTCTGATGTTGATTCTGAAAAATCTGTTAGTGATTCTGAAAAATCTGTTCAGTTTGATCTGTCACCTGATCACAGCAGCAGTGATGATGAGGAAAAACATATAAATGTTGCTAAGTCTCATCTTTCTCCTGATAGTTTTCATTTATATTTTGCAGAACGGATGGAGAAACTGAAGGAAAAACGAGCTGCTAAAGAACAACAATCTGAATCTGAAGGTAAATTTCAGAATGTTGAAAGTGTTGCTGAAAAGATTACAGAAGCTGTGAAAGAAGAGAAGGTGATTGAAGTAGAAAAGGTGATTGAAGTAGAGAAAGTGATTGAAGTTGTTAAGACAGTCGAAGTGGAAAAGATTGTTGAAGTTGTCAAGCCATGTGAGAAGTGTTTAGAAGCATGCAAGGATTGTGCAGCTAAAGATGACATCATTGCTGAGTATGAAAAGAAGAAAGAGCAGTTATTGTTCAGTCTCAACTATGTGAAGGAATCGTACGACATATTGAACAAAACAGTAACTGGTCTACAAACAACAAACACTGAGAGAGAACAGGCGCTGACAATGATGAATGCAACTCTAATGTCGAAGCAAAAAGCGATAAATTTCTACATTGAAGAGAGTGCGAAATGGAAGCAAGAGTTGGAAACGGAAAAGATAGAGAATGAGAGAATTAGGAGGTTATTGTTAAGCTACACTACTTCTGATTATCTCATTGATCATGTTTATCCAACTGTTGCAGGTTTGGAAGTTTTTCAAGACGAGAAGCTAAAGAAGAAGAAAGACTGTGGTAAGAAACCGACTGTTAGCTATAACAAGTGTCCACCTCCAATTTGGGATGGGTATTCACCTAGGAAACCAAATGAGGAACAACTTGCAAAAGCAGTCAATATACAGCTTAAAACCGACACTACTGACGTTTTACCAGACAACATCGATGTCACGTTTACCTCGTCCGATACTGATCATGAGTCTGTTCTAATAAAAAAGGTGGTCGATCAAGTGTTGGATACTGATGAGGAGTCCGAGTCGAAATCTAAGTCTGAAGGGTCAAAGTCGTCAGTTAACAGTCAAAATTCGTTGGTCAAACGGTGTTACAGTAAAGAATTTTTGTTATCAAAAGCAAATTTGAATGATGAAACATTCGAAGTTGTTTATACTTTGAATGGTTCTGACAAATTATATTACAACAAAGAGTTTCCAATTTTAAGTGTTAAAACGGATCTTATAAACAAAATTTTTAAACTAGTAGAGATTAATATTCATGAATTAAAAGATTTGAACAATTTTGAAAAATCTAAAAAATATACTTCTAGATTTCAACAACGTTTAAACAAGAAAAAATGTTACAATTCTGGTTCTAGTTTTCAAAAGAAACTTAACCAAAATCGTAGTTACAAAAAGAAAGGTTTAGGTTTTATTCCACCAGAAAATGGTAAAAATATGAAAAATTCTAAAATGAAATTTGAATTTGTATCAGGTGGAAGCTCAGACGAGGAACAGAAGAAACCGTTCTGGAGACAATCAAACCAGGAGTTTCTTGCTGAGAAAAAGAAAAATGGAGATGAGATTTGTTATCAAAGAGAGACTCGAACCTGTTACAGATGCAATGAAATCGGTCACATTGCATGGAACTGTACACGGAATGCCAAAGCAAAACAGGGAGTGTCTCAGAAGTTGAAAGAGAAAGTTGTTGATGTTGAACCACCGACTGAAAAACTTAGAATGTTTGAGAATTCAAAATTTGAGGTTGGTGAATGTTCACAAAAGAACAAGTATGAGAAGAAAAGAAAAGACAACCAGGTGTGGGTTGCGAAGAAAGATGATGTGATTGTTGGCAATGAATCTGGTTCCACAAAGCCAGAAGAGCCACAGGTTGAGATTTAGTAAATGATGAGGAGTTTCCATCATTGAAGTTTGAGGAAGTAAAAAAGAAAGTGGGAAAAACTGAGATTTCGAATCAGTTCTACAAAGAAAAGAATGATTTTGATGTCGAAAAAACATTCAATGGGAATGTTAAAAAGATATTTGGAAAAATGTTGAGTGGAAGAGCAAAGGGGGTCAAAGATTTTTACGCTACGAAAAAGGCTACATACAACCCGACTGCTCAGGAGTTGAAATCCATCAAGTCTGAAAAGACTTGGATGGATGTTTGTTTTCCATGATAGTCTTAGGACTACGCCGGAGATCCCAAGTTTTTATCGTGGATCATGAATCGGCATTTTTCTAGTATTTGATAAGTTTGAATGATTGTGTAATGCTTGAATGTTTTGTTTACAGGTTGAAGGACTATGCCGGAGCTTCCAGGATGGTTAGTGTGAAGCAGGAATCGGCATTCCAAGTTGAAAAATGGTGATGTAGACGTAATATTCCTACACGTGGTAGTTTTTGGGTACCTACAAGTGGTAATTTTGATCCCACAAGTGGTAATTGTGGTTAAATTTTGAGATGCTTGGATACTTTGAAGTGTTTACATTTACAAGTGGTACAAAAGGTTTTTAAAGGCAAATGGTAAATCAGGGACATTTATTTGTACTTGATTTACTATTCATGACAAAAGATAGGCAAGATGATGAACCACATCCCCGTTTTAAAATTGATAAACCTACAAGTGGTTGATATCAACACGAATTTATTTTCCGGAAAAAACATTTTGATTGAAACAAACTTAAGTGTTTTGAAATCTAAATGAGAAAATGATTTGTGATAGGGGGAGTTCAGATTGTTTATGCCTAGTGAATGGCAATTTGATGTGATTCAGTGTCAGTTGTCAAAGTTTCTGTATATTTTGTTTTACTTTTTATGTTTTCAGTAGGTCATATTTTTAGAAGCTTTCAAATTTTTTTAAAATGTGTTTGCATTTTAGGGGGAGTAGGAAAATTTCAGAAAATCCAAAAACATTTAAAAATTTGAAAAAGCCAAAAACATGATAAAATTAAAAAATGAGTTTTTGTTGCGAAAAAGAGGAAATGATAGTACATCAGTGGACTATCACAACACGCTAAAGAAATGAAAAGTCAAAAAGGTGTTAAACAATCTTACTGCGGATGTGTCAGTAGATTTTCACACATTTAGTAAATTGAAACGAGATATAAACCTAAATCAAACTTGCTTAATTCGTGGGTAACTATTCTTGGATATATGGGTAACCCCCGAAATCTTGTTTGAAAGGTCCCATATTCTGAGATACTAGGTCTTTATACTCAGTGATATCTGGGGTATTATCCTGGGACTTCTGCTGTATGGAAGTACTGACCTAGTCCCCGGATAATACTTTCTGCAAATGCTTGAAAAAGCGCCGCCCTCAGCATGCTGATGAAACAATAAAATTGATAGTCGCTGCTGTTGAAATGCAAAAGATCCTCTAAAGGGGACCCACCAAAGTCGAGCCGTCATCTCTCTGCTGAACGGAAGTTCTGACCTGAGCTCTCACGGTTTCGCATCTAACCCCTTTACAGATATCATCTGTGGTATACTCACCTGTAAGACTGAATATTTGGGATATGGATACGGGAGTATATTCAAGTGGAGTGATACACAATTAAGTTTAAGTCTCTAAAACGTTAATATCGTATCTCGAATCGATTGAAAGTTGTGTTGAGAATTTAAGAGGACAAACATACTGACAATCTAAGTAAATTGTTTAAAGCTTAAAATGAAATCTAGCTTAACGGTGTTGTTGATTTGTCTCATAAACTGATATGATCCTCTTGCACGAACTCACAAAAATATTGTTTGTAAAAAGTTTATTTCTGCATGTGATGTCAACAAATGTCTCTCAGAAAATCCAAAAAGATTTTGTGTGTGTTTTAGCATAATTTTGAAAAAGTCAAAAAGATTTTCGACAACTGATATTGGAAAACTGATTTTCAAAATTCAGTGTGCTAAACATGATGAGCAGTATTTGAGGAGGAGTGTTTGTGTAAATCTAACTGTTTTTGATAAATCTAACCTTCTTCAAGTGATTCATCACAGATTGGTGAGAAAGAATCATGGGTTGATGCACAGGTTGTTGACATGTGATAAATCTAGGAAATTTATTTCCGGGTTAAGATTGTGCAGGAAACAAGAGATCTGATCAAGAGAATTAAAGTGTTTTTCAAGCTAGGTTATTTGATTTCGAAGGTCTGTGAAGATCAGACAACGATCCTGAAGATGTTGCTGAAGATGCGAATACCAGCAAATCGAGAGGGGGAGTCTGTAGATAGAGAGAGAAAAGCTCGAAGACTGATCAAGACTGAATATGTGAAGATACAGCATGGTGTGACTCGATAGTCGACTCCATCAACATCTGATGGGGAGTCTGTTGGTGCACTACATCTGCTGATTACGTCTTGTATCGAGTCAGAGACATCGAATGATAGATCTTAGATTGAAATATAGAAAATAGTGAGATTGTATAGGTTGGGCCGCTTATTAGTCCATTAGATATTGTGGGTCGCTCGAGTGGTAGTTAGATGGACCGCTCATGTGACATTCAATCTGGGCCGCTCATATGTCAATAGGTTGGACCGTTTATGTGTCAACAGGTAGGACCGCTAATGTGAGATATGTATGGACCGCTTATTGGGCCTGTCCAATAAGCGGTTCCAGATCTCTATAAATACCCTAAGAGCGAATTCATTTGTAACAGTTCCTGATTTTTCGTACCGAAGTGCTGCCGGATCGAAAACAGGTTGTACTCATCGTCAGATCAATAGAAAAAGAGTTTAAAGTGATATACTAGCTATTCCTACGTCATTTACTTGTTTTCCGCACCTGTACTTGACGAAAACACCTCTGAACGACTCGTTTGGGTCAACAAACGATCCTACAAGTGGTATCAGAGCTTCAGGAGGAGGAGTTCTACAGGAAATAGCTGGAAATTGTTGAAAATTCTGTCTTCTACTCATTCTTTTTCAGTTTCAGATATTTTTCACGGTCGAAACTTGATCAAAATCTCAGGAATTGTGCGCAATGGTATAAAGACAAACCCTTGAAAGTTTGGGGTTGAAATTCAAAGAATTAGTGGGTCAAATCATTGTCCGAAGTTGGATCGTTGTTCTGGAACATTCTGGATCGCTTATTGGACCTAGTGTAAACCGCTTATCCGTATAAGTCTGAACCGCTTATTCGGTCGAACAACAAATTTTTGAACCGCTTATTTGAACATATCTTGGATCGCTGATTCGGTCGAGTGACTTGGACCGCTCCAAAATCAGTTGAGAACCGCTCGAACAACAACACTTGAACCGCTCGTATAGCATTTTATTAGGATCGCTTATTTGGATTATCAGGGATCGCTTTTTCGGACAAAGTGTGGATCGCGTATTTGACATTTTGTTTGGATCGTCTTTGTGACACATTATTCATTTGGGCCGCTTTTTGTCAGCTGCATTGAATTTTGTGTTAAGTCAACATGAGTTCTGAATTCTTCAACGCGTTTGCTACACCGAGCACTCCAGTCGCGATTGCTCAAGCCATGAATCTTGAAAATGAGACGGGAACCACCCAGAAACCCCCGAAACTGATGAGTATTGAAGAATACTACGGGTGGCAGGATAGATTTGAAAACTGGGTTCAAGCAAATCATCTTAGATCATGGGAATGTATCTTGAAGAAATATATGTTACCGAGAACAGAGATGAATGTTATCAAACAGATATCTGAATTCACAGATCAAGAACGTGCAATGTACAGAGCAGAGAAAATGATGATTAGTTTATTGCAACAAGCGATTAAAGAAGATATATTCATTCTGTTGGAACACGACAAAACTGCTAAGTCAATATGGGAAGCTCTTAAAATCAAATTCGAGGGAAGTACGAGTATGGTTAAAAGCAAAAAGGCATTGCTTAATAAAGAGTTTGATCTTTTTAGCAGTCTACCAGGAGAAGATACTAAGAAGCTGATTGAGAGATACTGTCACTTAGTGAGATCATTAACAATGATTGGTGTTGATAAAAAATCTGAAGAGTATGTGGATAAATTGGCTGACGCGTTACCTCAGAAAGAGTGGGGAACGTATTTGATGATATTGAAAAACACGGGTGTTTATGATGGACTGACAATTGGGCAATTTATTGAAAAATTAGAGGCTCAGAATCTTGAACAGCAAAAGATCGCTAGAATGAACAGTCCTAGTGGTCAACAGGATATTAAAATGTACTATAAAGGTAGTGTTCCAGTTTCTGAAGCTGAAAGAAGTCCAAAGATTCAAACCGCCTTCAGTGCTGGAGATTCATCAGAAAAAGCTGATCAGAGTTCAAACAAGATTAGCAGCGGGTTTTCATCATTTCCGAGTGTGAATCCAAAAGAGACTAATACAAGCTTTCAGTCTCAGAGTACGAAAACCGGAAATGGATACATAATTCAGTGCAACATAGCTCTCAACCTTCCAGAAGGTCAAAGCTTCTCTGAAGACACTGCTAAAGACCACATGGCACTTTTGGGTTCAGTTCTGTTATCTTATGAAGGTCTAGTTGCTGGCCGGATCGGAAATCCTATGCTCACCAAAGAGGATTACGACCAAATAGACGCCGAGGAAATGGAACTTATGGATATCAAATGGTGTCTTGCTAGTGTTCTTCGTCGGGCTGAGAAATTCAAAACCATTACCGGGAGAAATGACTTTCTTGATGCACATGTTTCTACTTTAGGTTTTGATAAATCTAAAGTTACTTGTTTTCGATGCAGGGAGAAGGGCCATTTCAAACGGGAGTGCAAAGGAAGAGAAGCTAGCGGAGCACAGAATCCATTCGGGAAAGATGACTACTACCGCAAAGCTATCTATCAGCAAGTTGGTCAATCCCAGGAACCTCAGACAGCTCACGGAAGAAGAATTGAAGATCCAAAAAGAGCATGCTTGGTAGATTTCAGCTGGAGTGATTATATATCATCTAAAGACACTGCAGCACGAGTTATCGATCAAGATGACGAGAAACTACCAGAAGGTTTCAGTTGGGATATGTTTGTGGATGAGAAGGGAGAATACAAAGCTTTCATTGCCAAGATTGTCCGAGAGCCAGATTTGTTTGCTACTTGGATGAAATCGATTGGTGTGAATGTGCCTAGTGAGATTGAAAAGTTTGTATCATCTGATGAAAATTCAGAAAGTACCGATGAACTTTCAGAAAGATCTGGAGAAATTTCAGACGGTTCAGATGAGAGTTTATTGAGTTTTGATGAGAGTGTACAGAATGAAAGTGTTTCAGAAAAACCAGTTGTATTTGATAAAACATCGTCTGATTCTGGTGTTTCTGATGTTGATTCTGAAAAATATGTTAGTGATTCTGAAAAATCTGTTCAGTTTGATCTGTCACCTGATCACAGCAGCAGTGATGATGAGGAAAAACATATAAATGTTGCTAAGTCTCATCTTTCTCCTGATAGTTTTCATTTATATTTTGCAGAACGGATGGAGAAACTGAAGGAAAAACGAGCTGCTAAAGAACAACAATCTGAATCTGAAGGTAAATTTCAGAATGTTGAAAGTGTTGCTGAAAAGATTACAGAAGCTGTGAAAGAAGAGAAGGTGATTGAAGTAGAAAAGGTGATTGAAGTAGAGAAAGTGATTGAAGTTGTTAAGACAGTCGAAGTGGAAAAGATTGTTGAAGTTGTCAAGCCATGTGAGAAGTGTTTAGAAGCATGCAAGGATTGTGCAGCTAAAGATGACATCATTGCTGAGTATGAAAAGAAGAAAGAGCAGTTATTGTTCAATCTCAACTATGTGAAGGAATCGTACGACATATTGAACAAAACAGTAACTGGTCTACAAACAACAAACACTGAGAGAGAACAGGCGCTGACAATGATGAATGCAACTCTAATGTCGAAGCAAAAAGCGATAAATTTCTACATTGAAGAGAGTGCGAAATGGAAGCAAGAGTTGGAAACGGAAAAGATAGAGAATGAGAGAATTAGGAGGTTATTGTTAAGCTACACTACTTCTGATTATCTCATTGATCATGTTTATCCAACTGTTGCAGGTTTGGAAGTTTTTCAAGACGAGAAGCTAAAGAAGAAGAAAGACTGTGGTAAGAAACCGACTGTTAGCTATAACAAGTGTCCACCTCCAATTTGGGATGGGTATTCACCTAGGAAACCAAATGAGGAACAACTTGCAAAAGCAGTCAATATACAGCTTAAAACCGACACTACTGACGTTTTACCAGACAACATCGATGTCACGTTTACCTCGTCCGATACTGATCATGAGTCTGTTCTAATAAAAAAGGTGGTCGATCAAGTGTTGGATACTGATGAGGAGTCCGAGTCGAAATCTAAGTCTGAAGGGTCAAAGTCGTCAGTTAACAGTCAAAATTCGTTGGTCAAACGGTGTTACAGTAAAGAATTTTTGTTATCAAAAGCAAATTTGAATGATGAAACATTCGAAGTTGTTTATACTTTGAATGGTTCTGACAAATTATATTACAACAAAGAGTTTCCAATTTTAAGTGTTAAAACGGATCTTATAAACAAAATTTTTAAACTAGTAGAGATTAATATTCATGAATTAAAAGATTTGAACAATTTTGAAAAATCTAAAAAATATACTTCTAGATTTCAACAACGTTTAAACAAGAAAAAATGTTACAATTCTGGTTCTAGTTTTCAAAAGAAACTTAACCAAAATCGTAGTTACAAAAAGAAAGGTTTAGGTTTTATTCCACCAGAAAATGGTAAAAATATGAAAAATTCTAAAATGAAATTTGAATTTGTATCAGGTGGAAGCTCAGACGAGGAACAGAAGAAACCGTTCTGGAGACAATCAAACCAGGAGTTTCTTGCTGAGAAAAAGAAAAATGGAGATGAGATTTGTTATCAAAGAGAGACTCGAACCTGTTACAGATGCAATGAAATCGGTCACATTGCATGGAACTGTACACGGAATGCCAAAGCAAAACAGGGAGTGTCTCAGAAGTTGAAAGAGAAAGTTGTTGATGTTGAACCATCGACTGAAAAACTTAGAATGTTTGAGAATTCAAAATTTGAGGTTGGTGAATGTTCACAAAAGAACAAGTATGAGAAGAAAAGAAAAGACAACCAGGTGTGGGTTGCGAAGAAAGATGATGTGATTGTTGGCAATGAATCTGGTTCCACAAAGCCAGAAGAGCCACAGGTTGAGATTTAGTAAATGATGAGGAGTTTCCATCATTGAAGTTTGAGGAAGTAAAAAAGAAAGTGGGAAAAACTGAGATTTCGAATCAGTTCTACAAAGAAAAAAATGATTTTGATGTCGAAAAAACATTCAATGGGAATGTTAAAAAGATATTTGGAAAAATGTTGAGTGGAAGAGCAAAGGGGGTCAAAGATTTTTACGCTACGAAAAAGGCTACATACAACCCGACTGCTCAGGAGTTGAAATCCATCAAGTCTGAAAAGACTTGGATGGATGTTTGTTTTCCATGATAGTCTTAGGACTATGCCGGAGATCCCAAGTTTTTATCGTGGATCATGAATCGGCATTTTTCTAGTATTTGATAAGTTTGAATGATTGTGTAATGCTTGAATGTTTTGTTTACAGGTTGAAGGACTATGCCGGAGCTTCCAGGATGGTTAGTGTGAAGCAGGAATCGGCATTCTAAGTTGAAAAATGGTGATGTAGACGTAATATTCCTACACGTGGTAGTTTTTGGGTACCTACAAGTGGTAATTTTGATCCCACAAGTGGTAATTGTGGTTAAATTTTGAGATGCTTGGATACTTTGAAGTGTTTACATTTACAAGTGGTACAAAAGGTTTTTAAAGGCAAATGGTAAATCAGGGACATTAATTTGTACTTGATTTACTATTCATGACAAAAGATAGGCAAGATGATGAACCACATCCCCGTTTTAAAATTGATAAACCTACAAGTGGTTGATATCAACACGAATTTATTTTCCGGAAAAAACATTTTGATTGAAACAAACTTAAGTGTTTTGAAATCTAAATGAGAAAATGATTTGTGATAGGGGGAGTTCAGATTGTTTATGCCTAGTGAATGGCGATTTGATGTGATTCAGTGTCAGTTGTCAAAGTTTCTGTATATTTTGTTTTACTTTTTATGTTTTCAGTAGGTCATATTTTTAGAAGCTTTCAAATTTTTTTAAAATGTGTTTGCATTTTAGGGGGAGTAGGAAAATTTCAGAAAATCCAAAAACATTTAAAAATTTGAAAAAGCCAAAAACATGATAAAATTAAAAAATGAGTTTTTGTTGCGAAAAAGAGGAAATGATAGTACATCAGTGGACTATCACAACACGCTAAAGAAATGAAAAGTCAAAAAGGTGTTAAACAATCTTACTGCGGATGTGTCAGTAGATTTTCACACATTTAGTAAATTGAAACGAGATATAAACCTAAATCAAACTTGCTTAATTCGTGGGTAACTATTCTTGGATATATGGGTAACCCCCGAAATCTTGTTTGAAAGGTCCCATATTCTGAGATACTAGGTCTTTATACTCAGTGATATCTGGGGTATTATCCTAGGACTTCTGCTGTATGGAAGTACTGACCTAGTCCCCGGATAATACTTTCTGCAAATGCTTGAAAAAGCGCCGCCCTCAGCATGCTGATGAAACAATAAAATTGATAGTCGCTGCTGTTGAAATGCAAAAGATCCTCTAAAGGGGACCCACCAAAGTCGAGCCGTCATCTCTCTGCTGAACGGAAGTTCTGACCTGAGCTCTCACGGTTTCGCATCTAACCCCTTTACAGATATCATCTGTGGTATACTCACCTGTAAGACTGAATATTTGGGATATGGATACGGGAGTATATTCAAGTGGAGTGATACACAATTAAGTTTAAGTCTCTAAAACATTAATATCGTATCTCGAATCGATTGAAAGTTGTGTTGAGAATTTAAGAGGACAAACATACTGACAATCTAAGTAAATTGTTTAAAGCTTAAAATGAAATCTAGCTTAACGGTGTTGTTGATTTGTCTCATAAACTGATATGATCCTCTTGCACGAACTCACAAAAATATTGTTTGTAAAAAGTTTATTTCTGCATGTGATGTCAACAAATGTCTCTCAGAAAATCCAAAAAGATTTTGTGTGTGTTTTAGCATAATTTTGAAAAAGTTAAAAAGATTTTCGACAACTGATATTGGAAAACTGATTTTCAAAATTCAGTGTGCTAAACATGATGAGCAGTATTTGAGGAGGAGTGTTTGTGTAAATCTAACTGTTTTTGATAAATCTAACCTTCTTCAAGTGATTCATCACAGATTGGTGAGAAAGAATCATGGGTTGATGCACAGGTTGTTGACATGTGATAAATCTAGGAAATTTATTTCCGGGTTAAGATTGTGCAGGAAACAAGAGATCTGATCAAGAGAATTAAAGTGTTTTTCAAGCTAGGTTATTTGATTTCGAAGGTCTGTGAAGATCAGACAACGATCCTGAAGATGTTGCTGAAGATGCGAATACCAGCAAATCGAGAGGGGGAGTCTGTAGATAGAGAGAGAAAAGCTCGAAGACTGATCAAGACTGAATATGTGAAGATACAGCATGGTGTGACTCGATAGTCGACTCCATCAACATCTGATGGGGAGTCTGTTGGTGCACTACATCTGCTGATTACGTCTTGTATCGAGTCAGAGACATCGAATGATAGATCTTAGATTGAAATATAGAAAATAGTGAGATTGTATAGGTTGGGCCGCTTATTAGTCCATTAGATATTGTGGGTCGCTCGAGTGGTAGTTAGATGGACCGCTCATGTGACATTCAATCTGGGCCGCTCATATGTCAATAGGTTGGACCGTTTATGTGTCAACAGGTAGGACCGCTAATGTGAGATATGTATGGACCGCTTATTGGGCCTGTCCAATAAGCGGTTCCAGATCTCTATAAATACCCTAAGAGCGAATTCATTTGTAACAGTTCCTGATTTTTCGTACCGAAGTGCTGCCGGATCGAAAACAGGTTGTACTCATCGTCAGATCAATAGAAAAAGAGTTTAAAGTGATATACTAGCTATTCCTACGTCATTTACTTGTTTTCCGCACCTGTACTTGACGAAAACACCTCTGAACGACTCGTTTGGGTCAACAAACGATCCTACAAGTGGTATCAGAGCTTCAGGAGGAGGAGTTCTACAGGAAATAGCTGGAAATTGTTGAAAATTCTGTCTTCTACTCATTCTTTTTCAGTTTCAGATATTTTTCACGGTCGAAACTTGATCAAAATCTCAGGAATTGTGCGCAATGGTATAAAGACAAACCCTTGAAAGTTTGGGGTTGAAATTCAAAGAATTAGTGGGTCAAATCATTGTCCGAAGTTGGATCGTTGTTCTGGAACATTCTGGATCGCTTATTGGACCTAGTGTAAACCGCTTATCCGTACAAGTCTGAACCGCTTATTCGGTCGAACAACAAATTTTTGAACCGCTTATTTGAACATATCTTGGATCGCTGATTCGGTCGAGTGACTTGGACCGCTCCAAAATCAGTTGAGAACCGCTCGAACAACAACACTTGAACCGCTCGTATAGCATTTTATTAGGATCGCTTATTTGGATTATCAGGGATCGCTTTTTCGGACAAAGTGTGGATCGCGTATTTGACATTTTGTTTGGATCGTCTTTGTGACACATTATTCATTTGGACCGCTTTTTGTCAGCTGCATTGAATTTTGTGTTAAGTCAACATGAGTTCTGAATTCTTCAACGCGTTTGCTACACCGAGCACTCCAGTCGCGATTGCTCAAGCCATGAATCTTGAAAATGAGACGGGAACCACCCAGAAACCCCCGAAACTGATGAGTATTGAAGAATACTACGGGTGGCAGGATAGATTTGAAAACTGGGTTCAAGCAAATCATCTTAGATCATGGGAATGTATCTTGAAGAAATATATGTTACCGAGAACAGAGATGAATGTTATCAAACAGATATCTGAATTCACAGATCAAGAACGTGCAATGTACAGAGCAGAGAAAATGATGATTAGTTTATTGCAACAAGCGATTAAAGAAGATATATTCATTCTGTTGGAACACGACAAAACTGCTAAGTCAATATGGGAAGCTCTTAAAATCAAATTCGAGGGAAGTACGAGTATGGTTAAAAGCAAAAAGGCATTGCTTAATAAAGAGTTTGATCTTTTTAGCAGTCTACCAGGAGAAGATACTAAGAAGCTGATTGAGAGATACTGTCACTTAGTGAGATCATTAACAATGATTGGTGTTGATAAAAAATCTGAAGAGTATGTGGATAAATTGGCTGACGCGTTACCTCAGAAAGAGTGGGGAACGTATTTGATGATATTGAAAAACACGGGTGTTTATGATGGACTGACAATTGGGCAATTTATTGAAAAATTAGAGGCTCAGAATCTTGAACAGCAAAAGATCGCTAGAATGAACAGTCCTAGTGGTCAACAGGATATTAAAATGTACTATAAAGGTAGTGTTCCAGTTTCTGAAGCTGAAAGAAGTCCAAAGATTCAAACCGCCTTCAGTGCTGGAGATTCATCAGAAAAAGCTGATCAGAGTTCAAACAAGATTAGCAGCGGGTTTTCATCATTTCCGAGTGTGAATCCAAAAGAGACTAATACAAGCTTTCAGTCTCAGAGTACGAAAACCGGAAATGGATACATAATTCAGTGCAACATAGCTCTCAACCTTCCAGAAGGTCAAAGCTTCTCTGAAGACACTGCTAAAGACCACATGGCACTTCTGGGTTCAGTTCTGTTATCTTATGAAGGTCTAGTTGCTGGCCGGATCGGAAATCCTATGCTCACCAAAGAGGATTACGACCAAATAGACGCCGAGGAAATGGAACTTATGGATATCAAATGGTGTCTTGCTAGTGTTCTTCGTCGGGCTGAGAAATTCAAAACCATTACCGGGAGAAATGACTTTCTTGATGCACATGTTTCTACTTTAGGTTTTGATAAATCTAAAGTTACTTGTTTTCGATGCAGGGAGAAGGGCCATTTCAAACGGGAGTGCAAAGGAAGAGAAGCTAGCGGAGCACAGAATCCATTCGGGAAAGATGACTACTACCGCAAAGCTATCTATCAGCAAGTTGGTCAATCCCAGGAACCTCAGACAGCTCACGGAAGAAGAATTGAAGATCCAAAAAGAGCATGCTTGGTAGATTTCAGCTGGAGTGATTATATATCATCTAAAGACACTGCAGCACGAGTTATCGATCAAGATGACGAGAAACTACCAGAAGGTTTCAGTTGGGATATGTTTGTGGATGAGAAGGGAGAATACAAAGCTTTCATTGCCAAGATTGTCCGAGAGCCAGATTTGTTTGCTACTTGGATGAAATCGATTGGTGTGAATGTGCCTAGTGAGATTGAAAAGTTTGTATCATCTGATGAAAATTCAGAAAGTACCGATGAACTTTCAGAAAGATCTGGAGAAATTTCAGACGGTTCAGATGAGAGTTTATTGAGTTTTGATGAGAGTGTACAGAATGAAAGTGTTTCAGAAAAACCAGTTGTATTTGATAAAACATCGTCTGATTCTGGTGTTTCTGATGTTGATTCTGAAAAATATGTTAGTGATTCTGAAAAATCTGTTCAGTTTGATCTGTCACCTGATCACAGCAGCAGTGATGATGAGGAAAAACATATAAATGTTGCTAAGTCTCATCTTTCTCCTGATAGTTTTCATTTATATTTTGCAGAACGGATGGAGAAACTGAAGGAAAAACGAGCTGCTAAAGAACAACAATCTGAATCTGAAGGTAAATTTCAGAATGTTGAAAGTGTTGCTGAAAAGATTACAGAAGCTGTGAAAGAAGAGAAGGTGATTGAAGTAGAAAAGGTGATTGAAGTAGAGAAAGTGATTGAAGTTGTTAAGACAGTCGAAGTGGAAAAGATTGTTGAAGTTGTCAAGCCATGTGAGAAGTGTTTAGAAGCATGCAAGGATTGTGCAGCTAAAGATGACATCATTGCTGAGTATGAAAAGAAGAAAGAGCAGTTATTGTTCAATCTCAACTATGTGAAGGAATCGTACGACATATTGAACAAAACAGTAACTGGTCTACAAACAACAAACACTGAGAGAGAACAGGCGCTGACAATGATGAATGCAACTCTAATGTCGAAGCAAAAAGCGATAAATTTCTACATTGAAGAGAGTGCGAAATGGAAGCAAGAGTTGGAAACGGAAAAGATAGAGAATGAGAGAATTAGGAGGTTATTGTTAAGCTACACTACTTCTGATTATCTCATTGATCATGTTTATCCAACTGTTGCAGGTTTGGAAGTTTTTCAAGACGAGAAGCTAAAGAAGAAGAAAGACTGTGGTAAGAAACCGACTGTTAGCTATAACAAGTGTCCACCTCCAATTTGGGATGGGTATTCACCTAGGAAACCAAATGAGGAACAACTTGCAAAAGCAGTCAATATACAGCTTAAAACCGACACTACTGACGTTTTACCAGACAACATCGATGTCACGTTTACCTCGTCCGATACTGATCATGAGTCTGTTCTAATAAAAAAGGTGGTCGATCAAGTGTTGGATACTGATGAGGAGTCCGAGTCGAAATCTAAGTCTGAAGGGTCAAAGTCGTCAGTTAACAGTCAAAATTCGTTGGTCAAACGGTGTTACAGTAAAGAATTTTTGTTATCAAAAGCAAATTTGAATGATGAAACATTCGAAGTTGTTTATACTTTGAATGGTTCTGACAAATTATATTACAACAAAGAGTTTCCAATTTTAAGTGTTAAAACGGATCTTATAAACAAAATTTTTAAACTAGTAGAGATTAATATTCATGAATTAAAAGATTTGAACAATTTTGAAAAATCTAAAAAATATACTTCTAGATTTCAACAACGTTTAAACAAGAAAAAATGTTACAATTCTGGTTCTAGTTTTCAAAAGAAACTTAACCAAAATCGTAGTTACAAAAAGAAAGGTTTAGGTTTTATTCCACCAGAAAATGGTAAAAATATGAAAAATTCTAAAATGAAATTTGAATTTGTATCAGGTGGAAGCTCAAACGAGGAACAGAAGAAACCGTTGTGGAGACAATCAAACCAGGAGTTTCTTGCTGAGAAAAAGAAAAATGGAGATGAGATTTGTTATCAAAGAGAGACTCGAACCTGTTACAGATGCAATGAAATCGGTCACATTGCATGGAACTGTACACGGAATGCCAAAGCAAAACAGGGAGTGTCTCAGAAGTTGAAAGAGAAAGTTGTTGATGTTGAACCACCGACTGAAAAACTTAGAATGTTTGAGAATTCAAAATTTGAGGTTGGTGAATGTTCACAAAAGAACAAGTATGAGAAGAAAAGAAAAGACAACCAGGTGTGGGTTGCGAAGAAAGATGATGTGATTGTTGGCAATGAATCTGGTTCCACAAAGCCAGAAGAGCCACAGGTTGAGATTTAGTAAATGATGAGGAGTTTCCATCATTGAAGTTTGAGGAAGTAAAAAAGAAAGTGGGAAAAACTGAGATTTCGAATCAGTTCTACAAAGAAAAGAATGATTTTGATGTCGAAAAAACATTCAATGGGAATGTTAAAAAGATATTTGGAAAAATGTTGAGTGGAAGAGCAAAGGGGGTCAAAGATTTTTACGCTACGAAAAAGGCTACATACAACCCGACTGCTCAGGAGTTGAAATCCATCAAGTCTGAAAAGACTTGGATGGATGTTTGTTTTCCATGATAGTCTTAGGACTATGCCGGAGATCCCAAGTTTTTATCGTGGATCATGAATCGGCATTTTTCTAGTATTTGATAAGTTTGAATGATTGTGTAATGCTTGAATGTTTTGTTTACAGGTTGAAGGACTATGCCGGAGCTTCCAGGATGGTTAGTGTGAAGCAGGAATCGGCATTCTAAGTTGAAAAATGGTGATGTAGACGTAATATTCCTACACGTGGTAGTTTTTGGGTACCTACAAGTGGTAATTTTGATCCCACAAGTGGTAATTGTGGTTAAATTTTGAGATGCTTGGATACTTTGAAGTGTTTACATTTACAAGTGGTACAAAAGGTTTTTAAAGGCAAATGGTAAATCAGGGACATTAATTTGTACTTGATTTACTATTCATGACAAAAGATAGGCAAGATGATGAACCACATCCCCGTTTTAAAATTGATAAACCTACAAGTGGTTGATATCAACACGAATTTATTTTCCGGAAAAAACATTTTGATTGAAACAAACTTAAGTGTTTTGAAATCTAAATGAGAAAATGATTTGTGATAGGGGGAGTTCAGATTGTTTATGCCTAGTGAATGGCGATTTGATGTGATTCAGTGTCAGTTGTCAAAGTTTCTGTATATTTTGTTTTACTTTTTATGTTTTCAGTAGGTCATATTTTTAGAAGCTTTCAAATTTTTTTAAAATGTGTTTGCATTTTAGGGGGAGTAGGAAAATTTCAGAAAATCCAAAAACATTTAAAAATTTGAAAAAGCCAAAAACATGATAAAATTAAAAAATGAGTTTTTGTTGCGAAAAAGAGGAAATGATAGTACATCAGTGGACTATCACAACACGCTAAAGAAATGAAAAGTCAAAAAGGTGTTAAACAATCTTACTGCGGATGTGTCAGTAGATTTTCACACATTTAGTAAATTGAAACGAGATATAAACCTAAATCAAACTTGCTTAATTCGTGGGTAACTATTCTTGGATATATGGGTAACCCCCGAAATCTTGTTTGAAAGGTCCCATATTCTGAGATACTAGGTCTTTATACTCAGTGATATCTGGGGTATTATCCTGGGACTTCTGCTGTATGGAAGTACTGACCTAGTCCCCGGATAATACTTTCTGCAAATGCTTGAAAAAGCGCCGCCCTCAGCATGCTGATGAAACAATAAAATTGATAGTCGCTGCTGTTGAAATGCAAAAGATCCTCTAAAGGGGACCCACCAAAGTCGAGCCGTCATCTCTCTGCTGAACGGAAGTTCTGACCTGAGCTCTCACGGTTTCGCATCTAACCCCTTTACAGATATCATCTGTGGTATACTCACCTGTAAGACTGAATATTTGGGATATGGATACGGGAGTATATTCAAGTGGAGTGATACACAATTAAGTTTAAGTCTCTAAAACATTAATATCGTATCTCGAATCGATTGAAAGTTGTGTTGAGAATTTAAGAGGACAAACATACTGACAATCTAAGTAAATTGTTTAAAGCTTAAAATGAAATCTAGCTTAACGGTGTTGTTGATTTGTCTCATAAACTGATATGATCCTCTTGCACGAACTCACAAAAATATTGTTTGTAAAAAGTTTATTTCTGCATGTGATGTCAACAAATGTCTCTCAGAAAATCCAAAAAGATTTTGTGTGTGTTTTAGCATAATTTTGAAAAAGTCAAAAAGATTTTCGACAACTGATATTGGAAAACTGATTTTCAAAATTCAGTGTGCTAAACATGATGAGCAGTATTTGAGGAGGAGTGTTTGTGTAAATCTAACTGTTTTTGATAAATCTAACCTTCTTCAAGTGATTCATCACAGATTGGTGAGAAAGAATCATGGGTTGATGCACAGGTTGTTGACATGTGATAAATCTAGGAAATTTATTTCCGGGTTAAGATTGTGCAGGAAACAAGAGATCTGATCAAGAGAATTAAAGTGTTTTTCAAGCTAGGTTATTTGATTTCGAAGGTCTGTGAAGATCAGACAACGATCCTGAAGATGTTGCTGAAGATGCGAATACCAGCAAATCGAGAGGGGGAGTCTGTAGATAGAGAGAGAAAAGCTCGAAGACTGATCAAGACTGAATATGTGAAGATACAGCATGGTGTGACTCGATAGTCGACTCCATCAACATCTGATGGGGAGTCTGTTGGTGCACTACATCTGCTGATTACGTCTTGTATCGAGTCAGAGACATCGAATGATAGATCTTAGATTGAAATATAGAAAATAGTGAGATTGTATAGGTTGGGCCGCTTATTAGTCCATTAGATATTGTGGGTCGCTCGAGTGGTAGTTAGATGGACCGCTCATGTGACATTCAATCTGGGCCGCTCATATGTCAATAGGTTGGACCGTTTATGTGTCAACAGGTAGGACCGCTAATGTGAGATATGTATGGACCGCTTATTGGGCCTGTCCAATAAGCGGTTCCAGATCTCTATAAATACCCTAAGAGCGAATTCATTTGTAACAGTTCCTGATTTTTCGTACCGAAGTGCTGCCGGATCGAAAACAGGTTGTACTCATCGTCAGATCAATAGAAAAAGAGTTTAAAGTGATATACTAGCTATTCCTACGTCATTTACTTGTTTTCCGCACCTGTACTTGACGAAAACACCTCTGAACGACTCGTTTGGGTCAACAAACGATCCTACAAAAGCATATTCCAAACCTTTCGGAAGTTCTTTGAGCTCAAGGGGCGGGTCTCTAGGAGACTCCTTATGTTGGGGCTCATTTTGATCAAGAACTTTAAAGGTTTGTTCTATGGCAACCTCTTCTTCAACAAAGTGGTCAATCTTTTCACTTGTATCGGGTGGCTCATCTTCATCTTCAATTAGGGGGTCATTGTTGCCAAAATGATATTTCATTGAACGCTCAAGATCTATGCTCCTTTTGAATGCCCCTAATTGAAGAGGTAGATGATTAAACTTCCGGTTTTTCAAAGCTTCGTGAGTTTTTACAAAAGGTCTTCCCAACACTAGAGGAGCGTCATCGAGGATGACAAAGTCGGTTGGGATTACCATTTGATTTGTTTGAACCAAGACATCCTCAACTACACCGAATGATTTTATTACTCTCTGATTGGATAGAAAAATGGGTATTTGAAGTGGAGCAAAATCACTAATACTCAATTTTTCGAAAATGTAGTTAGGTATTATGTTAACACAAAGATCCTTATCAATGGTGACGTTACTAATAAATGAATTTTGAAAAAAACATGGAACCGATGTAATGTTAATTTCAAAAGGGTCTTCTTTTATTAGCGAAGTTTGATCATTAGTTAACTTAACACTTACCATTTCGTCGATTTTTGCGTTACTGTTTAGCTCTTTTAAAAACTTAGCATGAGTTGATACTAAACAATGATTTTCAAAAGAAGGTGACAAGAGATTAATTTCTTCAATATTAGACTCTTCTTTAATTTTAACGTTATCGGCCTCACCTCTTTCGTTGTTTAACTCATGTGTCGGTTTCTCACTTAATTGTTCTTCCGTTTTTAACTTTTCAACTATCGTTTCTTTATTTAATTCTTCTCTCACGCGGGACTCCTCTTCCCTTGCGCGAGATTCTTTTATGTATCGTTCGATAGTTTTATCCTATCGGCTACTTCGGTGATAGAGAAAGGATCGGGATCCTCAAAGCTTGAATCCCGTTGTTTGATCCTTGGTTCCTCATAATACTCATATGAAGTAGATGGTTCACACCATTGTTCTTCATTGTAAGCATGTGATGGATAAGGGTCGTAATTTTGTTCTTCATAGTACTCATATGAGGTGGGTTGTTCACGCCATGGTTCCTCATAATAAGAGTATGAAGGTGGTGGCTCATATCTTGATTCCTCAAAGTTTGAGTATGAAGGCTCATACCTTAGTTCATCAAAATATGAGTATGAGGGGGAAGGTTCATACCTTTGGTCTTCATAGGATGTGTATGAAGTCGATGGCTCGTACCTGGGCTCCTCATAATAGTTGTATGAATTGGATGGTTGAAATAAGTTACAACATTGTACCGAGTGCGGGTTACCACAATTAGTGCAATAGTCTCTCATGTAATCATCCTCCTCACAGGTGTAGTTGTAGCCTCCTGAGTATTGATCCATAAGAATCACTCAACAGACCACAACTAAGTCTCGGGACCAGAAAACAAAAATAAAGGTGGAAACAGAGGCTAGACACGGCCCCGTGTTCAGTGGACACGGCCTCGTGTTCAAGATCTGTATCTGGGCGTTTAATGAAAAAATTGCAGCACGGCCCCGTGTTCAGTGAACACGGCCCCGTGTTTAGGCTACTGTAAATGCAAACTAAACTAAAATGCAGAAAAATGTACACGCGTTTTGAAAAAGTTTTGAAAAACTGATTAGGCCGTCGATTTTAAGCTTTCTTAAAATCCTTGTGTCCTCGGCAGCGGCGCGAAAAACTTGATGTGCGTAAGTGTGTATATGTTTTAGGTATATATTTTAAGCCCTTTTTACACTTTTTAGCCAAGTTTTAAATTTATAAAACACGATATTTACTAACACTAAACACACATATGGGCAAGTGCACCCATCGTGGACGTAGTATAGTGTTTGTAAGATACCGAGGTCTTCCAAGGACACAAGAGCTTTTAGTACCGGTTTATCCTCAACGTCTAATCAATCAAAATGTTACAAAAAGGTTTTTAAACTCAGAAAATAAAACTAACTAAAATGCTGAAAAATAAAATAAAAATAAAACAGATAGACAAGATGAATCACTTGGATCCGACTCGTGTGTAGTGTAACCTTTGATTATTTTTGCAATTTTGCACTTGTTTAAGAGATTATCTTAGTTATTGTAGTAGGCCCCTCTTTTGAAGGCGACGTTACCCTCAACCTAGTAGTTTGAGTCAGCAAGGATACAATCCTAAAGGGTCGGATTATTGAAAGATAATTAATTAAGTTATTAATGCATAATGTGGTAGGCCCCTCTTTTGAAGGCGACGTTACCCTCAGCTAAGTAGTTTGAGTCAGCAAGGATACAGTCCTAAGTACCCGGGTTAAAGTTTTAATAGTAGTTTAACTTATGAGGGGGTCAAAGAGTTTGGACCCCCGCCATCCAATACCTTTGGGTATTGAAGGAGGTCCTACTAAATTTGACCCAGGTCCTTTGCTGGATCTATACACTGAACAATGGCAAGACTCTTACCAAAACGTTCCCTTAACCCCCGACCAGGTAGCCAACATACCTCCATATAGACCGTGGAGATATGAATGGTGAAAATCTTTTATTTTATATAGACAGTAAAATAATGCCAAGACACCACAGACAAACGATAAGGAAGAATCACCTTCAACATAAGAAACTAGTAATTAAAGTCATTAATACAAAACCAATTAAAAAGTGCAAAAGATTAAAAATAAAAAGTATTACACTAAACACTTGTCTTCACCAAGTGATGTAAGAGACTTAGGCAAACATGGCCTTTCATTGTCAAGAACTCTTACGATCAATCTTGGATCCCGAGACGACTCACACACTCTATGATGCACAATGGATGATGGTGGTGGATGATGGTGTTGTGATGGTGGTGGGTGGTGGGTGAAGTGTGAGAGAGGTGGTGTGCCAAGGGATGAGTTGCAAGAGCTCCAAACACTCCTGTTTATAGGCTGAACAGAAGCTCGGGCACGACCCCGTGTCCGCTGGGCACGGCCCCGTGTCCATCTGACCCTCTCTCTCTTCATTAATTGCAATTCGCAATTTCAATAAATGCGCCTGCAGGAAGTTGACCACACCCCCGTGTCCGCTGGGCACGGCCCCGTGGTGGGCAACAGAAGCTTCTATGAGTTTGTCTTTTCTGCCGACACTTGGGCACGGCCCCGTGCTCACTGAGCACGGGGCGTGTTCAGTCTTCCGTCTTCTTTGTTTTGCTTGGGAAGATGCTATCGGGAGGTCGGGCATGCCACTTTTGTTCCTTTTCTTTTATTTATGTTAGATTTAGCTGTCTTTTTACTTCTTTTGTTCATTTGAGCTCATTTAATCCTGAAAATACCAAAGGAAGACAAAAACTCACTTTTTCCAACATTAGTACTAAAAAGGGTTAGTTTTATGCCACAATTAATGTAATTTATATGTTGCATTTTGTGCACATCAAATACCCCCACACTTGAATCTTTGTTTGTCCTCAAGCAAAACTCTTTATTATGTGGCTTACACGCCCAAATAGAATGGGTAGAAGAGAAGGTTTTTTGGTCTTGTCATAGAGTGTCGGGATTTCCAAGATTCTTTATTTAGGTTTTATTTTTATTTATCTAAAACATTCGTCATGATTTATTAAAAACGTTTCGTAAGATAAATTACTTATTAGGGCATAACATACCTTTTTAAAATTTCATTTATATACAAGTTCACATTCCTCACGGGGAATCACTCAACACTCGGCTGAAGGTGTATTTTTAGTGAATCACTCGAGAGCGGCATGGAACTTACTCCTACCATAAGCTTGCCAAGAAATCAATCCTCCTCCCTTTTAACTATATACCTTTGTAAATATCAAGAGGACTTTTTGGGTGAAGGGTTAGGCTTGGGCTAAAGGTGGGTGGTTGGGTTAGTGGTTAGTAAAAGGGCGAAAAGCGTAACAAACGTCGATTTTTGAAAGACTTTTTATTTTTCACATTTTTATTTCATTTTGATGAACCATTTGTTTCAAACAAATTTATTTTTGATGGACTTATTTGTTTATTTGGTTTCATCAATATATATATATATATATATATATATATATATATATATATATATATATATATATATATATTCAAGTCATAAGAAAACCGAATGTTATTACTAAAAGAAAGGGTTAAAATAAAAAGGTTTCGGTGGGTAAAAAAGGGCGATTTGTTTTGGGTTAAGAAATGAAAAGGTTTAGGCTCAAAGGGGTTAACTAGGGGGATTTTGGGTAGGTGGTAAAAAAAATGAAAAATAATGGTGTAGAAAGAAAAAAAGGGTTAGTCCTAATGCCTCCATCATTTACTTACTTGGGTTTAAGTTGGTAAGGACCGGGAATGTATTGTTGTGGCAAGTTCTAGAGTCGTACGAACCAAGCGGCTATTCACACAAGAAACGAAAAATGAGCATTTAGTGTAAAGATATGTATTTGTTTGCTCGATAAAGGCTCAAAACTCACTTTTGTGGGAAAGGGTTTTTATGTGATCAAGTATATATAATCAAATTTTAACTAAGCTTGTCATGCCATTTCGTAATTTTCTTATGTTGGTTCTTTTTATCACGACGCTCTCGGTTGTAAACTTGAAAAGATATAACCTTGTTAGACTTTGAATTTCCAACTTAAACTTAGACAAGTAAAAAAAATGAAATTTTTTGAAAAAATTTGGGGTGATTAGCGGTTCCCATAGAGTTTTGTGTAAGACTTGTTATTAGGACTTGCAAGATTCAAGGTTTTAGCATCCCCCCACACTTAAATTACACAATGTCCTCAATGTGTCCCAAAAATAAGTTTTTAGGTTGATTGAATGTGTAAAAGGGTGTTAAAAGCAAAATTTTATGTTATTGGCATCCTGGACACGGCCCCGTGTCGGATGGACACGACCCCGTGTTCAACTGCCAGTAATGAAAACTTACAGAAGGTGGACACGGGGGCGTGTTGGCTGGGCACGACCCCGTGTCTGGCAAAAATCTGCAGAAATTAAACAAACAGCAGGTCTGGGAGGTGGGCACGGGGGCGTGTCGGCCGGACACGGCCCCGTGTGGACAGTCTGCAAAGTTGAAAAACAGGTTTCTTTCTTCGGTTTTCCTGCCCTGGCTTTAGTCGTACTAATGTTTAGCACCCTAAGCCTCGTAGGTACCTGTTTTATCAATAAATACCACACCAAACAATGCCAAACGTCCTAGATTACCAAGTTAAGCATCCAAACCATCAAGTTAAAGATAAAAAAACAAAAGCAGAAAATAAAAATAAGTTAGGAAAAGTAAATGGTTCAACACTTCGGCACGCATGCCGGAAATTGTTCGATGGAAAGGGAATTTTAACCTGTAGGATCACCAACCAGTCGCTCCTACTCCTACTCCACCCGCCTAGTCCATGTCTTCATCACTGTCATCACCTCCTCTCACATGCCCCGCCATGTACTCCCGGATACTTCCGATGTCATCTTGGATATCGGAGATTTTTCTTTCAATGGCTCCGACCCGGTGGTATGTGTTGTTGGCGAGGTTGTAGGTGTTCCTGGTGCACATAAGGTTTTCCTGCAAAAGATCATGTAAACTCTGAAAGTTAGGAAAACCGCCTCCTTGTGAGGAGGACGGGCCCGGTTCACCGTGGGGTTGGTACTGGTCTTGGGGAGGTGGAGCGTGAAGGACTAGCGCCTCTTGCGGGTTCCATGCATGGCCTTGCATCCTCTGAAAGCTTACCGACCCGTCTCCCACCTTATAGATTAGGTTCATGGAGTGACAAATGTGTACATCGACCCGTTATGACCATGGGCTCCTCTCGAAAGACCTAGGGATGTTCGCGAAGTGCAGCTAGTGAATTCCAGACTGCGATCCCAGCTTGTCGAAAGGGGGAGTCTGTAGACGTAAAAGCCTGGTTCCTGGTCTTGTTGCTACGAAGAACCAAGAGATGGTCCTAAATCTATGAAAGCTGCTTATGCTGAGAAGATTAGGAGTGCTATATCAGATTGCGATCCTGAAACAACTTAAGGGGGAGTCTGTTAACAAAAGAGAGTTTGAAGGATGCTTCAACGTCAAATTTTTTTGGAGAAAGTGTGAAGAATGATCAAGACTGAAGTTTTGACGTACTGACGTCTCGTACTGAAGACTCCGTCAACATCCAAGGGGGAGACTATTAGTGCATATGTCTGTTGACTTCGTCTTGTATTGAGTCTTGTAATTAGAATGATAGATTAAGTCATGTAGTTTAGAAAAATAGGGTTTCAATGTTAATTTCCCGCAAAATGTTGATTCACCACGAAATGGTGATTTCCCACCAAATGGACATGACACTTTCGTGGGAAATCAGAAAGTGTCATTTCGTGGGAAACCAGAAATTGTCATTTCGTAGGAAATCAGGAAATGTCATTTCGTGGGAAATCAGAACTACTATAAATAGGGTAGTGGTAGTGTCATTTGGTGGGGAATCAGGAAATTGTAACATGGTGCTGCCAAATTTTCTCCACCCATTGTATCGTCACGTTTATCAATACAAGAGACCGTTTTCTAGTACGTTCTTGTGTGTTCGGTCACGCACGTTCACGGATTCCGCACGTCGAACGTTCGGTTACGCAATCGTACGGTGTCAAAACCGATCCTACAAGTGGTATCAGAGCAGGAGCTCGATTGCTTTGATCAAACACATAGATTCGTACCAGATTACAGCGTTTTCAGATCCGAATTTCATCTATTTCTTCATCTTTTTCACTTTTACCACGGTTTTCACTAAAAACCGTCAAATTGAACAGGTTTTTACAGTCCAAATCGGCTGAATTTTTGATATGTTGTGCGAAAACACTTGATTTACAACCCTACCAAATTTCAGATTCAAACTCCTAGCCGTTTAGGAGAAATTTGAGTTTTTCGGTCCGATTTCGCGTTAAAAACCTGATTCCACTCGAAATTAAGATCTAATTCCGCTCAAAATCAGCATTAAAATCTGATTTCGCTCGAAAAACATTGATTTCGCTCGAAAAACGTTAATTTCGCTCGTAATTTCAGGTTGATTTCGCTCCAAAGTAGCTTACAATCTGATTTCGCTCATAAGACACCACATCTGATTTCGCCCGAAACTTTAAATCCTGATTCCGCTTTAAACGTGACTGTGCAGATTTCGAGTAAAACATTTCATTGAACCATGTGGTGATAAAGCTTGTCTGTTCACCAAAACAAATCGGTCCGATAAGATTTAGTTAAATATAACAGTGGTCGGCCGTTTTAATTAAAGTTATATGTGAATTGTAGTGTCGGCTTAGTGAAAGATAAGGCCCAATCAAGTAAAAAGAGTTGTCAACCACTTTTAGTTGAAGGTCCAATCAAATATTAAAGCTCATCGCAATCGAAAGGCTCAACTAAAAGGTGTTATCGAGAATCTGTGAAAGTCATTGCATGTGAGTTTAAATTTGCGGCCCAATACATGTGAGCTATTAACTGTCATCGAGAAGTTAAAGGTCCAATCAGAAATCGACTTATATTTTTGTCGGTCATCATTAATAATCTAAAACAAAATGCATGTGATCTGATGTCATATTAGCGGCCCAATCAACAACCAAATAGTTGTGTGTCTGAATTGCATGAAATAAAGTGTGTCGGTCACTTCTGATATTTGGTCAAAATGTTTGATGAACAAGAAAACAAGAATCTTGAAAATTTGAATAATTGGCCTAGTGAATCTTGGTATGAGATGAGAAGTGATAAGAATGTTTATGTTAAAAGATTCGAAAATTTTTTGTGTATGAAGCATGAGTCATTGGAGAAGTTGGAAAACCGGTTTAATGAGCTAATTAGCAAGTTAGAAAAACATGGAATAAGATTTTCAAATGATGAAAGAATTTCAAAATTTGTTGATGCATTACCTTTGGAATGGGATAAATTTTTGCATGAACTGAAACGAGATTCTAGTTTCTCACGCTATGATTCAAGAAGTTTCATCAATTTACTTAAAAATCACAAGTGTGATGAAGAATCAAGAAAAAGGAAGATAATGGATAAAACAAAAGAAGATTTAGAAAAGATAAATTTGGATGTAATCATTGAAATGAGAAAAAGAATCTCTGTGTGTCTTGAAGCAAAAAATGTTATGAAATACGATATTAAGAGGGGTTGTTATATTGATGAATATATGAATCCTCTTGATTTTGTTAAAATTTTCTGTGCAGGAACATACAAGACAAAGACACAGGATATTTCAAAGAATGAAGAAAAAGAAAAAGATGAAATTTCAAAAAGTGAAGCTGTGTGCTTGAAATGTGATAAATCTGAAGCAGACATTGTCAAACTCTTGAAGGATGTGGAGAGTTTGACATTGGAAAACAAAAGTTTAAAAAATGAAAAATTGAAATTCGAAAAAGATTTTGAAATAATTAAAGTTGAAAATGAAAATGTTTCTTGGATCAAATTAGAAAATAAAGTTTTAAAAGAAAAAGAAAAAGATTTTCAAAATCAAATAAAGATTTTAGAAGATGAGAAAGATATTTTTGGTAAAAATAATCTTGAAAAACAAATTGCAATAAATTCTCATCTTGCTAAAATCATTCAGCTTGAAAAAGAAGCTAAAAGTGATCGGAATAAAATTGATGAGTTAGAAAATAAGTTGAAAGGTTTTGTGACTTCTGCACCATATGTGTGTCCAAAACCGATCAATTCAGTTCCAATAAGTGACCATGTCACAAATTTTGACAAAGTCAAAATTGAGTATTGTGATGATAAAACTGATGATGAAAATGAGAAAAATGAGAAAAGAAAATTATTTTTAGAATTAAAAGAAAATTTCAAAAATACTGTTTTGCAATCTACTGAAATAG